>NC_091150.1:34045033-34275033 GCF_040958095.1 Procambarus clarkii | reverse complement strand
CGGCCTCCACCAACGCTGAGGCCAGCGGCGGCCTCCACCAACGCCGAGGCCAGCGGCGGCCTCCACCAACGCCGAGGCCAGCGGCGGCCTCCACCAACGCCGAGGCCAGCAGCGGCCTCCACCAACGCCGAGGCCAGCAGCGGCCTCCACCAAAGCCGGCCTCCACCAACGCCGAGGCCAGCGGCGGCCTCCACCAACGCCGAGGCCAGCGGCGGCCTCCACCAACGCCGAGGCCAGCGGCGGCCTCCACCAACGCCGAGGCCAGCGGCGGCCTCCACCAACGCCGAGGCCAGCGGCGGCCTCCACCAACGCCGAGGCCAGCGGCGGCCTCCACCAACGCCGAGGCCAGCGGCGGCCTCCACCAACGCCGAGGCCAGCGGCGGCCTCCACCAACGCCGAGGCCAGCGGCGGCCTCCACCAACGCCGAGGCCAGCAGCGGCCTCCACCAACGCCGAGGCCAGCGGCGGCTTCCACCAACGCCGGCCTCCACCAACGCCGAGGCCAGCAGCGGCCTCCACCAACGCCGGCCTCCACCAACGCCGAGGCCAGCAGTGGCCTCCACCAACGCCGGCCTCCACCAACGCCGAGGCCAGCAGCGGCCTCCACCAACGCCGGCCTCCACCAACGCCGAGGCCAGCAGCGGCCTCCACCAACGCCGAGGCCAGCAGCGGCCTCCACCAAAGCCGGCCTCCACCAACGCCGAGGCCAGCGGCGGCCTCCACCAGCGCCGAGGCCAGCGGCGGCCTCCACCAACGCCGAGGCCAGCGGCGGCCTCCACCAACGCCGAGGCCAGCGGCGGCCTCCACCAACGCCGAGGCCAGCGGCGGCCTATACCAACGCCGAGGCCAGCGGCGGCCTCCACCAACGCCGAGGCCAGCGGCGGCCTCCACCAACATGTAACACAACTCTATTGTAACACCACCCTAAAATGTACCACTATAATGGAACACCACTATAATGGAACACTAAACTATCCTGAGTAACACTTCCTCATCGGTTGCACTTGATAACACTGTTATGAAACACATATGATGGTTACACCGGAACCAAAGGTTCACTGCCAATAAGGAAATGCTAACACAAGGATTAAATACGCTGCCACCATCTGCCTTTTCCTTGCATGAAATATTACATACTTGAAACTATGCTGACTAAGACTAACCCAGGAATTTTTAATCAATATACAAAATAAACCGGAGGTCATCTGGGCTGACCTCTTGGAGAAGGCTTCCCTGGGTGTGAACTCTAAGGGGGGGGGAGGTCCTGGGTGTTACAAACACCGAGGCCAGCGGCGGCCTCCACCAACGCCGAGGCCAGCAGCGGCCTCCACCAACGCCGAGGCCAGCAGCGGCCTCCACCAACGCCGAGGCCAGCGGCGGCCTCCACCAACGCCGAGGCCAGCGGCGGCCTCCACCAACGCCGAGGCCAGCGGCGGCCTCCACCAACGCCGAGGCCAGCAGCGGCCTCCACCAACCCCGAGGCCAGCAGCGGCCTCCACCAACGCCTCACCATTAATGAACAAACACTTGCATTTGGATGCAAAGCACCTTCATAACTTCAGACGGACTGTCAAGGGTTGCCCTCCTCAAATGACCACCGGTTACGACGGCCACCTGGTGAATACTTTCACTTTGCATAGATTAGAACCAAGAAGGGTAAAGTTGCCCACTCAAGCTCCAAGTACCATCTAACACACGTCTATACCCCTCCTTGCTGGTCCTTGTCCATGTTTCCTGGTCCTAGGGAACTGCTGGCCTTGGAGGGGGGGTCCTCAGCCTACCTCTATTTCTGTCGTGTCTTGCTGCGACTAGCAGTATGCTTATTGGTATGAGGTTAGGGCAAGGGTGGGCCATGATTAGGAAAAGAAAGTACATGCGTACGTAGGGTGGTAGCCTACAGGCAGAACCCACCAGCTTTGCCTACTGACCTAAATGGTCAGCGAGGCTTTTGGCTGTTTATAGTCTGTCGATTTGTGTGTGTGTCTCTCTGTCTCTGTCTCTCTCTCTCTCCTCTCACTAAGAGAGATGGGCACAACGGCAGGTGATAGAGTTACAAGAGAATACCACCACTATCACCATTTATAATTCAGTTGTCTATACTGAGGATGCAAGACGCCCTTTGAGGACTGCTGCAAGTCAAAGATATATGGTATACAATGTTACCTTGTACACAACCTTCCATGTCCCGTATCAACTGACTTTCACCCTCCTGGGCTGAGGTATGCTGACCTCTGTAAATTCTATATGAATACTGGAACACTTGATGATATACGGGACTTGTACCTGAGATTGACTATGTAATGCATTAGTTACACAGTGTATGTGATGTAACTATAACCTGAGCTTATAAAAGCATCTTATCACCTTCAGTGGTTCTAAGTGCTTAATAATACACTAGTTTCCATAGCAGCTATCTCACCCTGTCAGAGTAGGAGACATATATGTGTACATGTGTCTGTGAGAGCTGGGCAAGAGTGCATTTCACCTTTGTAAACGCACATTAATGTAAAAACTGACACCATGAACACTGTTTACGTAGGACAGACGTAAATCTGTGTATTTATGTATGTAGGTTAGATTAGCATTTTAAAAGCAATACAATCCTCTTCTGTGATTGATTGCTCAATAAATCCCTGAACTATGTGCTTCACAGATCTCTAACCCCTGTCCATGGAGGACAGAATAAAATGCATGCATATATATATATATATATATATATATATATATATATATATATATATATATATATATATATATATACATATATATATACATATATATATATATACATATATATATATGTATATATATATATATATATATATATATATATATATATATATATATATATATATATATATATATATGTGTGTGTATATCACGAAAATAAACACGTGATTAAGAATGTGACAATGTCAGACCACGGAGGAAAAATGAAACAGGAAATTTCCTTAAGTACTTTCGTATATTAAATACATCTTCAGAAGGTCATTTTACAGATCGAGTGATGGGTATAAATAGGCAGGAAGGAGTGGTGAAGTAAGGTGAGGTACAATACTTGGACAACGCAGAAGGCCCATAGGCCCATCTGATGCACCCAATTGGCACATCCGATGTAGCACAATGGCCCATCTGATACAGCAGACATACAAGCATAATATATAGGTAATTATAACATAAAGAAGTAAATATATACAATAAATTAGTGAGACAAATGTTTTTCAATGATTCTACTTAAATCGCCTTTTAGCTGATCTATTAGAAATGGATCTAAGTTATATAGACCACTGCTAATATTCAAATTACTTTCTTTGGTGATCTGTATCAAAGCAGATTCAATTATGTTTCTGTTATAGGTGCTTTTACAATTTGTTATTGAAGAAGCACTCTCCCAATCAATTTGGTGAGCTTTTTCTGACAAATGCACAAACAAAGCATTAGACATTTGGCCATGTTTTACAGAGTATTTATGTTGCGATATTCTACATTTTAAATCTTTAGATGTTTGCCCGACATAGAACTTATTACATTCCTTACACGGTATTTTATAAATGACGCAATTATCACTACTCATTTATAGTAGTGATTTATATATCACGTCATTTATAAAATACCGTGTAAGGAATGTAATAAGTTCTATGTCGGGCAAACATCTAAAGATTTAAAATGTAGAATATCGCAACATAAATACTCTGTAAAACATGGCCAAATGTCTAATGCTTTGTTTGTGCATTTGTCAGAAAAAGCTCACCAAATTGATTGGGAGAGTGCTTCTTCAATAACAAATTGTAAAAGCACCTATAACAGAAACATAATTGAATCTGCTTTGATACAGATCACCAAAGAAAGTAATTTGAATATTAGCAGTGGTCTATATAACTTAGATCCATTTCTAATAGATCAGCTAAAAGGCGATTTAAGTAGAATCATTGAAAAACATTTGTCTCACTAATTTATTGTATATATTTACTTCTTTATGTTATAATTACCTATATATTATGCTTGTATGTCTGCTGTATCAGATGGGCCATTGTGCTACATCGGATGTGCCAATTGGGTGCATCAGATGGGCCTATGGGCCTTCTGCGTTGTCCAAGTATTGTACCTCACCTTACTTCACCACTCCTTCCTGCCTATTTATACCCATCACTCGATCTGTAAAATGACCTTCTGAAGATGTATTTAATATACGAAAGTACTTAAGGAAATTTCCTGTTTCATTTTTCCTCCGTGGTCTGACATTGTCATATATATATATATATATATATATATATATATATATATATATATATATATATATATATATATATATATATATAGTTTACAGAAAACACACACTTATATAACAATATAACAATATACCAATCAGTGTTCGAAGACCTCGTCCAGTTCCTCGGGGGTCGGGTGCGTACCCAAGATACAACACGCATTTCCCCTCTGAACAGCGACACTGAGGCGCTGGAACATAAAACTGGCCGCTCTTGGGTCTCTAGTCTTCCCAATGAGTTCCTCGCCCAGCTCCTTCAGGAACTTAAGTGCACATTTACCCCAGGCGCCCAGAGTCTCAGAGCCTATTGGCACGAACCTGTAACAACGTTCTAGGTCCCTGTACTTGTTAGTTTTCTGGGTCTCCCTGAAGGTGGCCGCCCCGCCTCCCTCAGCTGCGCTGTAAGGTAGATAGGTATCAGCCAATGTGGATGCACACGTGTAGTCCCACACGACCTGTTTACCTTCTCTCCACGGCTGCAGGGTGACTCCATCTGGGCGTTTTTGGCTGTTGTCAGGCCTGCACAACTGAGGTTCCCTTTGTGCTGGGCACCCAGCTGAAGCCAAACTTCTCTTGATGATGTCATTGACTGCTTCATGTCTGGCAATCTTTCCCTGTGTCTTACGACAGATGAGACCATGGCTGCCGTATTGGTCTGCCCGTGCATGGCCGCAAATACACCGGTGCTCGGTGGAGATAGGGGCGGCAAGGCGCAGAGCAACACCAATACTTAGGGTCCGATGGTCCAGGCGGGTATATATATATATATATATATATATATATATATGTCGTACCTAGTAGCCAGAACGCACTTTTCAGCCTGCTATGCAAGGCCCAATTTGCCTAATAAGCCAAGTTTTCATGAATTAATGTTTTTTCGATGACCTAACCTACCTAACCTAACCTAACCTACCTTTTTTGGTTACCTAACCCAACCTAACCTATAAAAATAGGTTAGGTTAGGTTAGGTAGGGTTGGTTAGGTTCGGTCATATATCTACGTTAATTTTAACTACAATAAAACAAAATTGACCTCATACATAATGAAATAAGTAGCTTTATCATTTCATAAGAAAAAAATTTGAGAAAATATATTAATTCATGAAAACTTGCCTTATTAGGCAAATCGGGCCTTGCATAGTAGGCTGAGAAGTGCATTCTGGCTACTAGGTACGACATATATATATATATACATATATCCCGTGGCGGTACACAGTCCTCACGGGTCGCTGGTACCACCGCCAGTAATATCTCCACAAGTTAGAATCGCCACAATACCTCCCCTGGCGGCTTCCTTGGTGTCGTTCATGGGAGAAGGGGGGTCACCGCCCCCCCCCCCCCCGGCCTCTGTCACGGCCTCATGAGCTTTAAATTAAGCTTAAGTGTTTGCATTTCGCAGCTTGACGAGATGCAAGCCCGCCTGACCACGCACCCTTTGCAAACACCGATGTTTCACCTAATTAGCCTATTTTCATTCCACCCATCGGCCCACCCCATAGACGCAGTCATCAGTTTCAACATGCTGCTCACTCAAAATAGTTATTTTCTCACAAAAGTATTATATATTAACACATATTAATATGTTATGTAAACATAATGTGCAAACAACATGTTAATATGTAAACATAATGTGCAAACAACATGTTAATATGTAAACATAATGTGCAAACAACATGTTAATATGTAAACATAATGTGCAAACAATATGTTAATATGTAAACAACATGAAAGATGATCCAGGCAGCTTCTTCGTGAATCACATTCAAGCTCCAGATAATATAACCGATTTTAACACGAACTCAGAAGGCTTTGAGAGAGAGGTTTACGACATGCCCATGCACTCAGCCGCTGGTCCTGACTCATGGAATTCAATATTCATAAAGATATGTAAAGTAACAGTAGCACGAGCGCTCAATTGATGATAAAGATTAAGCCATCCAAAAAGTGGCACGGGCATGAATAGCCCGTATTCGACGCGTTCAGTGTAATACTAAGAAAGAGTCTGGATACAGAGGAGATACCAGCAGCACTTAAATCAGCAGATATAGCTTTCTGCACAAGGGGGGTAGTAAAGCTTTGGCAAAAAATTATAGACCAATTGTATTAACGTCACACATAATAAGTGTTTGAAAGTGATTAGAAATCGCATTTTCAGTTTTATGGAAAATAATGAACTTCACAACCCAGGACAACATGGATTTAAAGCGGGAAGATCCTGTCTCTAACAATTACTCAACCACTATGACAGACAGAATCATAGAATCGATAGAGGAAAAGCAAAATGCAGATGTTGTATACACAGACTTTGCAAAGGCATTCGACAAATGTGACCATGGAGTGATAGCCCATAAATTGAGATCAATAGGAATAACGGGTAAAGTGAGGCGTTGGATTTTCAACTTTGTCAAACAGAATACAGAGTGTGACGGTCAATCAAGTAAGATTAAGCCCAAGTGCAGTGGAAAGCTCTGTACCCCAGGGCACAGTTCTTGCACCGCTGCTATTTCTCATTCTTATCTCTGATATAGACAAAAATACTAGTCACAGCTTCGTGTCATCCTTTGCTGATGATACAAAATCAGCCTGAAAATTGTCACTGTAGAAGATACTGAAAACCCACAAGCAGATATAAATAAAGTATTCGATTGGGCAATTGAAAACAACACGACGTTTAACGGTGATAAGTTCCAGGTACTGAGGTATGGTGGAAAATAGGAACTTAAACGAAACGCAGGGTTCAAGACTCAATTACACCTACTCATAGAAGGAATGCAACAAGTAAAAGCTTTGGAAATTATGATGTCTGACGACCTGACATTTAGTGAACATACCCGAGTAAATATAGCGGCGGCCAGGAAAATGATTAGCGGCGGCCAGGAAAATGATTAGCGGCGGCCAGGAAAATGATTAGCGGCGGCCAGGAAAATGATTGGATGGATTATGAGAACGTTCAAATCCAGAGACCTCACAGCAATGCTAACACTATTTAAATTACTGATGCTGTTTCTTCTTGAGTATTGCTCAGTACTCACTTACCCCTTTCAGAGCGGGAGAGATATCTGCATTACAGGGAATACAGAGAACATATATATACGGCACGCATAGAAACGATAAAACATCTGAATTATTGGGACCGTCTCCAAGCTCTCAATATGTACTCTCAGGAAAGGAGACGAGAAAGGTACCAAATAATATATACATAGAAGATAGAGGGTCAGGTCCCAAATTTGTACAGTAAAAATAACAACATCCTGGAGCGAAAGGTACGGAAGGAAATTCACAATAGAACCAGTCAAGAGCAGAGGTGCCATAGGCACAGAGGTCTTACCATCAGGGGTCCACGGCTGTTCAACAGCCTCTCAGCAAGCATTATAAATATTGCCGGAACGAAGGTAGATGTATTCAAGAGTTACTTGAACAGGTTCTTGCAAGAAGTGCCGGACCAACGAGGCTGTAGTGGATATGTCGAACTTACCATTACTGATGACGTTCGAACAACACATTTCGAACAGTACATCACTGACGCAACCGTTACAACTGAGTCGGCCCGGTCTCCCGAGCTTTCACAACCTCACTAAACTATTGGGACAAAATTGCGCCAACCTAACCAACTGTGAGTACCCACAAACAGAAAACGGGACATCACGTCAACTTTGCAAAGCCGCATCTGTTTTTAGTTCTCTTTAGTTTTTAGTTCTGTTTTTGACCTCGGGGGGGGGGGGGAAATTACACGTCAAAATGCGATGCACTATTAATAAGAACGGGTTGAGTAAGGGAGGGTAATGCAGAGCAAAGTCTCCCGCTCTCCAGCAGACACTGATAAACACATACCTACAGTCAAGTACACTATATATAATATTGACCAGATCTCTCACCCTATCCACGGAGGACAGAAAATAATGTATCTATACTGATTGACAATGTATATGAAGGAGTATGGCCGCGTCTGCTGTAGGGGGGAAAAAATATAAAAAAAAACTCCGTCAAATCCGCGTCTCACATTGTGTGTTAAACAGAGAAGTTTACACAAACAACAGCCTAGTTGGGAGCGAATGGCACGCTGCTCTGTGAATTCTTTGGTAATCCTGAGAGGGGAGGGGGGGAGGGGGGGAAAAGATGGCATGGCGCGGCGCCCCTTGTGGTGAAGGTGCTCATCATCCTCCCACAGATTTTCCTGGTTTTGTCATGTTCACTAAACGTTCGGGTGTTTTCCTGGGGCAGGCGATGAGTCACAATAACGTGGCTAAAGTATGTTGACCAGACCACACACTAGAAAGTGAAGGGACGACGACGTTTCGGTCCGTCCTGGACCATTCTCAAGTCGATTGTGTTTTCCTGACTTTGTCATGTTCACTAAACGTCCGGGTATTTGACGTTAACACGACGCACGGTACTCTCCGGCCTACGAGCAGCTCCTGATTTATAAGAATACTGTGAATTTATTTTTGTAAATAATTTTAAATAAATGATAAAAGTGATTTTGTAAGGGGGGTAAAACTACGTGATTTTGTGCATGTAAATATCCAGCCCATTCCCCTGTTTTGGTAGTACTTATAGTAACCGATGAGGACCACAGTACACAACGCAATTAGAAAGTAGAAATCGGTACTATTGAATTTAGACAAAAAGGAAAAATTTTTCTATTAATGCTGCAACGACAAACTAACCTAACCACACACAGAGATCACACTAACGTGATGCATCAAATGAACAAATCCACAAGGGCCGTGACGAGGATTCGAATCCTCGTCACGGCCCTTGTGGATTTGTTCAACTAACCTAACCTAACCTTCCTTCAGATGCACAATACCCGAGGCCCTAATATAGTACACACGTGTGCTATACTAGGCCTAGGAATATTTATGTTTGTTTTTAGCTTAAATTTTCTTTCGGGCTATAGAGTGAATAGTACCAAATTGTACTATCTAATTGCTTAGTACGTCAATCTTTGTACTATGATGTACATGGAGACAAAAGCTAATATAAGCAGGAGGATGGGTTGGAACACAAGCTCTGTGATGAAATACTTGGTTGGTGGTGGAGCCTCTAACATATGGAACACAACCCTGGAAACACAAACCCAAACTGTCTCTATTTTCCGCTTATTACAACTTATAATAAAGTTTGTTACATCTTGGCTTAACGTGTTTATGACGTATTAGAACGTTGTTACAACTTGCTATATTGGTTGTTATAACTGGTTAGGTGTTAAAACTTGTTCCAACGTTGTACCAACGTCGTAGTTTCGGTGTGTGATTGGCGGGAAGAAACAAAAGAATACACCAAACAAAACTACGGTACATAGGGAGCCTGTGTACCGTATATCTTGAGGTTATCTTGAGATGATTTCGGGGGCTTTAGTGTCCCCGCGGCCCGGTCCTCGACCAGGCCTCCACCCCCAGGAAGCAGCCCGTGACAGCTGACTAACAACACCCAGGTACCTATTTTACTGCTAGGTAACAGGGGCAAAGGGTGAAAGAAACTCTGCCCATTGTTTCTCGCCGGCGCCCGGGATCGAACCAGGGACCACAGGATCACAAGTCCAGCGTACTGTCCGCTCGGCCGACCGGCTCCCTGGGCAAGTACAGTACTGTTATACGCGAGTTGAACAAGTCTTGTATTATGTCACCAATTAAGATCGAACGTTCCTATTGGTCACGGTTCATGCAAGCTCCTGTAGTTGATTCACTATCGCATTGTCACTGGTGGAAAAATGGAATATTCACCTGCCTATTGTACATGTAAATTCCCTTCGACTCCATCATATTGTGTCCCAATTCTACGATGAACTTTACGAAGCAACTCGAGTCTATGTGAATACAGCGCCCAGATTACGGGGTCGCCATAGCCCGTGCTACTTGAAACTTTCTGTTCCAGGGCTCACCATAGCCCGTGCTACTTGAAACTTTTTGTTCCAGGGCTCACCATAGCCCGTGCTACTTGAAACTTTTTGTTCCAGGTAGCGAATCTTAAACACCTACCTGGGAAGGATCAGAAAGGTCGACCGGGGTGGACTTCCATGTAAGTCTAACGTGTGTATAGGCTTATATCAAAGCCTACTGTAAGCCTTATATCGAATAGAAGTAGGCACAAGCTGTGCTCGTCCCCCGACAAAAAAGAAATTGTTATAAGGACTTTTAGACTTTCTCATACTTCTTCCCTGCCCTGAACTATATGTTTAACTGATCTCTAACCCTGTCTATGGAGGACAGAAGAAAATGTATATATGCTGGTTAGCGTTGTAAATGTGTGGCCACGTTTGTGGTAAAAAAAAAAAAAAAAAAAAAATAATAATAATGCTTCCGTGGGTTGTCAAGAGGTTCAGTAAGGCCGGATCTTCATGGCTTACGGCCGTGATTTACTGCTAAGTAAAGAGGCAAAAAGCCTTGATGACGTGAGATGTTAGTGGGACCGGTCTATAATACTCTGTCACCGTCAACACTCCGCCCTCCCTCCCATTACTCCACACCCCCCATTAGTTAGCCCCTCTGCTCCATCCAGCAGCAATGACCTCCAGACAGCGCAGACACGTGTGTGTGTGTGTGTGAGGGGTAGTGATGACTGTACAGTCCTCGCGGGGGGGCTCCACACCCCCTCCACCTTAACACGCATACCTCACCTTTCCCCTGTAAGGTTACACCGACACTTTCACCCCCATCACGGCAGGTGTGTACTCACCTAGTTGTATTCATGCTTGCGGGGGGTTGAGTTCTCGCTCTTTGGTCCCGCCTCTCAACTGTCAATCAATCAACTGGTGTACAGGTTCCTGAGCCTACTGGGCTCTGTCATATCTACATTTGAAACTATGTATGGAGTCAGCCTCCACCACATCACTGCCTAATGCATTCCACCTGTTAACTACTCTGACACTGAACAAGTTTTTTCCTAACGTCCCTGTGGCTCATTTGGATGCTCAGTTTCCACCTCTGTCATCTTGTTCGCGTACCGCCCGTGTTAAATAGTTTATCTTTATCTACCCTGTCAATTCCTCTGAAAATTTTGTAGGTAGTGATGTCTTCCCCTTACTCTTCTGTCTTCCAGCGACGTGAGGTGCATTTCACGAAGCCTTTCCTCGTAACTCATGCTTCTTAGTTTTGGGACAAGCCTACTGTCATATTTCTGAACTTTTTCCATCTTCGTCTCGTGCTTGACAAGGTACGGGCTCCATGCTGGGACCGCACACTCCAGGATTGGTCTTACATATGTGGTATACAAGATTCTAAATGATTCCTTACACAGGTTCCTGAACGCTGTTCTGATGTTAGCCAGCCTCGCATATGCCGCAGATGTTATTCTTTTTTATGTGGGCTACAGCAGACAGGGTTGGTGTGATATCAACTCCTAGATATCACACCTTCACTCTCTCTGTCCGTTTCATGAAGGACTTCATCTCTCATCCGGTATCCTGTGTCTGGCCTCCTGTTTCCACTGCCTAGTTTCATTTCCTAACATTTACTCGGGCTTGAACTTTAGTAGCCATTTGTTGGACCATTCATTCAATTTGTCTCGGTCATCTTGTAGCCTCATACTATCTGTGTGTGTGTGTGTGTGTGTGTGTGTGTGTGTGTGTGTGTGTGTGTGTGTAAAATCGTATGTGTGTTTGCTTTTTATTCATGTTAATGAGGACACCATGTGCAGCAAGATGCAACCTAAGACAAGGCAGCAGCCGTCCCCAGAGACATCCGCCATATGCGTGGAGTACAGTGTCGTAGACACCATACTCACTGTACTCACCTTCGAACACCCGAGAACACCTGAGAACACCCGAGAACACCCGAGAACACCCGAGAACACCCGAGAACACCCGAGAACACCCGAGAACACCCGAGAACACCCGAGAACACCGCGGAAAGCGTATTTTGCACCAGCTCTTTGGCGCATGACGTGAACAAACAGGTGTTTGAATCTTAATCGGTCTATATTTTGGGGGTCAAAGAGTGCTCCTTCTGTGGTAATAACATCCGCCGTATCGCCTGTGTGGTTAAGAGGTTCCGCTCCTTCCTCGACCCTTTGTGTGGTGGTGACAGAGGAGCATCGGATAACCTGCCCTAGAACCTCGGGGACTCACCGCGAAGGATTTTGATTGGACCAAGTCGACGTCTGTCTGGATAAAGGGGCAAATTGTTTCCGCTTATAAACAAGGGATTTGGAGGCAGGATTAGCGACCATCTGGTTTGTGAGGATGGGCTCCAAAAGAAAGGTCAAAGGTTCGATACAGCCAGCTGCTGAACACACTAAACACGACTCACAACTGATGCGAGTCGGGTTTAGTCGAACTTTGAACTCTCTTCCAGTGTTCAAATCTCACCTCTCTAAATGCTTCTCTCACGTGCTGCAGACACCCTTAGTTCAGTCAGTCCTCGAGCAAAAGCCATTAACTCATTGAAATCTACGTAAATCAACAAAATACATATAATTAAATACATACAACAGAACCAAAACACCTTGCCTAACCAACCCCGGTACACATCTATTCACAACGCTATAAAACACAACAATTATATACTGAAAATACACCGTTTACCCAGCACGAGAACATTTACCAAAGCTTTCTTGTAGAGAGAGAGGGGGTGGTTGTAGGGGGTGGTTGTAGGGGGTGGTTGTAGGGGGTGGTTGTGGTGGTGGTTGTAAGGGGTGATTGTGGTGGACGTTGTGGGGGGGGGGGTTGACCTTGCGTTGATTCCGGGAGTCAATTAAGGTCCCCGCGGCCCGGTCTCTGGCCAGGCCTCCTGGACTCTGATGTTGATAGAGTTCTCCCTCAGCGTACCTATTGCACCTCTGCTTTTCAATGTGGGGGTATATTCTGCACATCCTGCCATGCCTTCTGGTCTCATGTGGGGTTGGGACCGGCCCCCTTTACTATTTTCCTCGTGGTGGAAGGGGTGGGGGGTAGATTTAGAGGGAAGGGATGGATGCGCAGTAAATATTGGACCGTTTTGTGGGACAGGCAGCCTCTGTGTGTGTGTGTGTGTGTGTGTGTGTGTGTGTGTGTGTGTGTGTGTGTGTGTGTGTGTGTGTGTGTGTGTGTGTGTGTGTGTGTGTGTGTGTGTGTGTGTGTGTGTGTGTGTACTCACCATAGTAGTAGTAACAGTTGAGAGGCGGGCGGAAAGAGCAGAGCTCAACCCCCGCAAGCACAACTAGGTGAATACAACTAGGAGAATACAACTAGGTGAATACAACTAGGTGAATACAACTAGGTGAATACAACTAGGTGAATACAACTAGGTAAATACAACTAGGTGAATACAACTAGGAGAATACAACAAGGTGAATACAACTAGGTGAATACAACTAGGTGAATACAACTAGGTGAATACAACTAGGTGAATACAACTAGGTGAATACAACAAGAATACAACTAGGTGAATACAACTAGGTGAATACAACTAGGTGAATACACCTAGGTGAATACAACTAGGTGAATACAACTAGGTGAATACAACAAGAATACAACTAGGAGAATACAACTAGGTGAATACAACTAGGTGAATACACAAATCTCGCGCGCGCGCGCTTTACGAGAACTGTTCACATTCCACTATATAACGAAGCAAAGTTGGAAAGAGTTCTGCGGACAGAGTTTACCATTTAGTCAAATCTCCATCAGCAGATGTTACAAGCTCTCAAGAGGTTCTTGTAGCCGAGCCTAAGCCTAGCAGCGGTGTCATCTATTACGGGCTCACCATAGCCCGTGCTACATGGACATACTCCGTCCTGAATAGCTAAATCTTTAACAACAGGTGACATCTAGACGTCTGCTAATCTTATTGCATGACCCCATAGACTTCCAGGATGCCACACTTGACCAAGTCCCAGGCAAGCTATTTGCTGCTGGGTGAACCGAGGCATTAGGCGATAGAACACCTGCCCAATCATTTCTATCCCGCCCCGAGATTCGAACCCGAGATTCCCGATTGTAAGTCGAGGACGACCCCAGCTGCGCTGCCGTGACCTTTTAAGGTGATGAGTACAAGAGTTGGGGGGGGGGAAGGGGGGGGTGGTAGGGGGAAGGGGGGGTGGTAGGGGGAAGGGGGGTTTAGGGGAAGGGGGGAGAGGGGAGGTTTAATTAAAGGGAGGAATAACAAAGAGGTGTGTGGCACCTGGTCCAAGAGGCGCAGGTGTAACGACACCTGTGCGGGGGGAGGGGGAGGAGTGAAGGGCGTGGAAAGGTACTCACCTATGTGCTTGCGGGGGTTGAGCTCTGGCTCTTTGGTCCCGCCTCTCAACCGTCAATCAACTGGTATACACGTTCCTGAGCCCATTTGGCTCTTATCATATCTACACTTGAAACTGTGTATGGAGTCAGCCTCCACCACATCACTGCCTAATGCATTCCATTTGTTAACAAGTCTAACACTAAAAAAGTTCTTTCTAATGTCTCAGTGGCTCATTTGGGTACTCAGTTTTCACCTTGTGCGTGTGCCCCTTGTGTTAAATAAATTGTCTATCTACCCCTATCAATTCCTCTGAGAATCTTGAATGTGGTGAACATGTTTTCCCTAACTCTTCTGTCTTCCAGTGACGTGAGGTTTAGTTCCCGTAGTCTCTCCTCGTAGCTCATACCCCTTAGCTCGCGTACTAGTCTGGTGGCATATCTCTGAACTTTCTCCAATTAAGTCTTGTGCTTGACAAGACACGGACTCCATGCTGGAACTGCTTACTCCATGTTGTTTAAGATTCAGCTACCGGAAAAAAATCCATGTAGCATGTACTATGATGAGTCCGTAATGTAGACTCCAGGATTGGTCACACATATGTGGTATGCTCTCTGCAATGATTTTTGCGCTACCGCTCACGGGATGAGTATGGGGTGCACAATAAACTAGCCGCCTCCGGCGGCAACAATCAATATGTGGTATACAAGGTTCTGAATAATTCCTTACACAAGTTTCTAAAGGCCGTTCTTGTGTTGGCCAACCTGGCATATGCCGCTGATGTTATCCTCTTGATGTGAGCTTCAGGGGACAGGTCTGGCGTGATATCAACCCCCAGGTCTTTCTCATTCTCCGATTCTTGAAGAATTTCATCTCTCAAATGGTACCTTGTATCTGGCCGCCTGCTCCCTACACATATTTTCATTACTTTACATTTGTTCGGGGTTAAACTCTAACAGCCATTTGTTGGGCCATTCCTTCAGTTTGTCCAGGTCATCTTTAAGCCTCATGCTGTCCTCTGTGTTGTGTTGGTGTCAGTGTGGAAGGGTCCAGATGTATTTATTATTCCTGCCTGCAGGGTGGAGCTCTTAGCTCTTGGAACCCGCCTTTCTAAATAAAGGTCTGTTCTCTAATGTACTGACTATCGACCTATTCTTCTCTATAATATCTAATTGTTATATATTTTTTCCTCTCACTTTACCTCTTTCTCACACACACACACACACACACACACACACACACACACACACACACACACACACACACACACACACACACACACACACACACACACACAGGATGCAGCCCGTAGCAGCTGTCTAACTCCCAGGTACCTATTTTAATGCTAGATGAACAAAGGCATCATGTTTAGGAAACTCTGCCCGACTTGAGAATGGTCCAGGACGGACCGAAACGTCGTCGTCCCATCACTTTCTAGTATGTGATCTGTCAACATACTTCAGCCACGTTATTGTGACTTATCGTCTGCTCTGCCCATGTGTTCCTGCCTTGGCAGTTGTATAGCGTTTCAAAGGTGTAAGAACACAAGGTTTGGAAACAGAATGATAGATTCATTCAGCACAATAGATGGCGTGATCGCTAGATTGTTGAAAGCGTATGTCAGCATAATACATGAGGGAGAAAGAATTATCAGGGGGGAAAGCGCCAAGCCATTACGACTATATAGCACTGGGAAGGGGTCAGGATAAGGAATTGGGATGGGACGGGGGGGGGGGGAAAGGAATGGTGCCCAAACCACTTGGACGGTCGGGAAATTGAACACCGACCTGCATGAAGCGAGACCGTCGCTCTACCGTCCAGCCCAAGTGGTTGGACTAATACATGAATAAGACCAGGTGGGTGTTGGTGATCCGTTGACCAGACCACACACACTAGAAGGTGAAGGGGACGACGACGTTCCGGTCCGTCCTGGACCATTCTCAAGTCGATTGTACCAGGACGGACCGAAACGTCGTCGTCCCTTCACCTTCTAGAGTGTGTGTTCTGGTGGTAGAGTGTGTGTTCTAGGGGCCTCGTAGCCTGGTGGATAACGCGCAGGACTCGTAATTCTGTGGCGCGGGTTCGATTCCCGCACGAGGCAGAAACAAATGGGCAAAGTTTCTTTCACCCTGAATGCCCCTGTTACCTAGCAGTAAAATAGGTACCTGGGTGTTAGTCAGCTGTCACGGGCTGCTTCCTGGGGGTGGAGGCCTGGTCGAGGACCGGGCCGCGGGGACACTAAAGCCCCGAAATCATCTCAAGATAACTAACTGGTCAACATACTTTAGCCACGTTATTGTGACTCCTCGCCTGCCTTAGTGATCCGTCTTCCTGTGCTGAGGAGCGAGTAATAGCGGGAGGAACTGGGTCACCATCTCACACATTACTGAATAAGAACATAAGAACATAAGAACAAAGGTAACTGCAGAAGGCCTATTGGCCCATACGAGGCAGCTCCTATTCTATAACCACCCAATCCCACTCATATACTTGTCCAACCCGCGCTTGAAACAATCGAGGGACCCCACCTCCACAATGTTATGCGGCAATTGGTTCCACAAATCAACAACCCTGTTACTGAACCAGAACCAGTGAACAATGTCCGGTCATTATACAGCCTTCAGAACCTGCTGGTATGAGGGGCCCTGGATCTTTGTAATTACTTTTATAACACTTCTGTTATCTTGAAGAGATCCTTAGAGGGTGGCCAGTACAGGCTATTGATTGCATGGCTACCCTGTAACCCTTCAAAGATGCTCCCCTATCTGTATGGTTAAAAAAAATATATAAAAATAGGTGGATATAAATAGGAATTTTTCTATTCTTGTGTTATAAAAGGTAGAGGGTTGTAGAAGGGGTGATATAAGGGTACGTGAAGGGTACAGTGGTACAATAGAGTACAAGGGGGGGTTAATTGTGTGCGTGTGTGTGTGTGTGTGTACTCACCTAGTTGTGTTTGCGGGGGTTACACACACACAAACACCTAGTTTGTGTGTGTGTGTGTGTGTGTGTGTGTGTGTGTGTGTGTGTGTGTGTGTGTGTGTGTGTGTGTGTGTGTGTGTGTGTGTGTGTGTGTGGGTGCGTGCGTGTGTGCGTGCGTCACCACAGCACATGTATTGATCGCTGTCTTGTACCACCGGCAGCAACCCCGCCCCACCCACGCCCCGCCCACACACACCCACGCCCCGTCCACACACACACACACACTTGCCGGGCCGGCGACCACCATACACACACCTGCCAGGCCGGCCGGCCACCACCACCACACACACACACACCTGCCGGGCCGGCCACCACCACACAGACACACCTGCCAGGCCGGCGACAACCACGCACACCTGCGGGGCCGGCCATCACCCACCCACACGCACACACACACACACACACACACACACACACACACACACACACACACACACACACACACACACACACACACACATACACAGTACCACACCAGAGATTAGTGCAAAAGCTGGAGATGCAGGCAGGAGTGAAAGGGAAGGTACTCCATTGGATAAGGGAGTACCTAAGTAACAGAAGACCCTAGTCACTGTGAGGGGTGATGTCTCAGATTGGCGAAACGTCACCAGTGGAGTCCTGCAGGGGTCAGTCCTTGGACGTGTACTGTTTCTTATATATGTAAATGATCTTCCAGATGGTATAGAATCATTCGTCTCATTGTTTGCTAATGATGCAAAAATTATGAGGAGGATTAAGAGGGAGGAACACAGTATGAGACTAAAAGATGACCTAGACAGACTGCATGAATGGTCCAACAAATGGCTACTAAAGTTCAACCCGAGTAAATGTAAGGTAATGAAACTAGGCAGTGGAAACAGGAGTCCAGACACAGGATACAGAATGGGAGATGAAGTACTTAATGAAACGGACAGAGAGAAGGATCTAGGAGTTGATATCACACCAAACCTGACTCCTGAAGCCCACATAAAAAGAATAACATCTGCGGCATATGCGAGGCTGGCTAACATCAGAACTGCCTTCAGGAACCTGTGTAAGGAATCATTCAGAACCTTGTATACCACATATGTTAGACCAATCCTGGAGTATGCGGTCCCAGCATGGAGCCCGTACCTTGCCAAGCACAAAACGAAGCTGGAAAAGCTTCAGAGGTATGCCACTAGGCTAGTCTCAGAACTAAGAGGCATGAGTTACGAAGAAAGGCTGCGAGAAACGCACCTCATGACACTAGAAGACAGAGTAAGGGGAGACATGATCACAACCTACAAAATTCTCAGGAACTGACAGGGTAGATAAAGATACTGTTTAACACGGGTGGTACGCGAACAAGGGAACACAGGTGGAACACGAGTACCCAAATGAGCCACAGGGACGTTAGAAAGAACTTTTTCAGTGTCAGAGTAGTTAACAGATGGAATGCATTAGGCAGTGATGTGGTGGAGGCTGACTCCATATACAGTTTCAAATGTAGATATGATAGAGCCCAGTAGGCTCAGGAATCTGTACACCAGTTGATTGACAGTTGAGAGGCGGGACAAAGAGCCAGAGCTCAACCCCCGCAAGCATAATTAGGTGAGCACAATCAGGTGAGTACATACATACACACACACACACACACACCTGCCAGGCCGGCCACCACCACACACACCTGCCAGGCCGGCCACCACCACACACACCTGCCAGGCCGTCCACCACCACACACACCTGCCAGGCCGGCCACCACCACACACACCTGCCAGGCCGGCCACCACCACACACACCTGCCAGGCCGGCCACCACCACACACACCTGCCAGGCCGGCCACCACCACACGTGCCAAATTGCTCAATGGAAGTACGAACTACAATTAGTGTCAGCAAAAAAATTATGGAATTCGTACCGTGAAAGTACACACACACACACGCACGCACGCACGCACGCACGCACGCACGCACGCACGCACACACACACACACACACACACACACACACACACACACACACACAATGGGCCTGGTAGCCTGGTGGATAGCGCGCAGTACTCGTAATTCTGTGGCGCGGGTTCGATTCCCGCACCGTGCAGAAACAAATGGGCAAAGTTTCTTTCACCCTGAATGACCCTGTTACCTAGCAGTAAATAGGTACCTGGGAGTTAGTCAGCTGTCACGGGCTGCTTCCTGGTGTGTGTGTGTGTGGTGTGTGGGAGGGAGGGAAGTAGTTAGCAAACAATTAATTGACAGTTGAGAGGCGGGCCGAAAGAGCAAAGCTCAACCTCCGCAAACACAACTAGGTGAATACACACACACACACACACACACACACACACACACACACACACACACACACACACACACACACACACACACACACACACACACACCTGCGTAATTACCTTAGGCGGGTGCAAAGCCATATATGAAAAGCCGAGTCAGGTGTCATTAAGCCACTTGGAGAATAAAAGACTTGGAAGGGAGACAGGCAAGAGAATGAAGGTTGGGTCGACTGCACATTCCTACACTTGCAGAAAGCTATTCATACAGTCCTTTGAGAAACGGCCAAGCGGTGAAGATGGAGAAAAAATGGAAAACGGGAGATAACGATAATGAGAGATACTGAACTAGGGAAGTGACCAAGGAGAGAGAGAGAGAGAGAGAGAGAGAGAGAGAGAGAGAGAGAGAGAGAGAGAGAGAGAGAGAGAGAGAGAGAGACAGACAGACAGACAGATAGAGATAGATAGAGAGACAGAGACAGAGAGAGAGACAGAGAGAGAGAGAGACAGAGAGAGACAGAGACAGAGAGAGACAGAGACAGAGAGAGAGAGAGACAGAGAGAGAGACAGAGAGAGAGAGAGAGAGAGAGAGAGAGAGAGAGAGAGAGAGAGAGAGAGAGAGAGAGAGAGAGAGAGAGAGAGAGAGAGAGAGAGAGAGAGACAGAGAGAGAGACAGAGAGAGAGACAGAGACAGAGAGAGAGACAGAGAGAGAGACAGAGACAGAGACAGAGAGAGAGACAGAGACAGAGACACAGAGAGAGAGAGAGAGAGAGAGAGAGAGAGAGAGAGAGAGAGAGAGAGAGAGAGAGAGAGAGAGAGAGAGAGAGAGAGAGAGAGAGAGAGACAGAGACAGAGACAGAGAGAGAGAGAGAGAGAGACAGAGACAGAGAGAGAGAGAGAGAGAGAGAGAGAGAGAGAGAGACAGGGTTAAGGTAAAGTAGGTAGAGCAGGACCAAGCGACCGCAGGTCTGGAATCGAAGCGTGCGAGGTAGGCAACTATAATATCCCAGACTTAAGGGAGGTAGGTAGGTAGGTAGGTGTTCCCCCCCCCCTCCCCCACACCCCTACCATACACTGTTGACCCCCACCCTCACCCCTGTCCTCCCCACCACCCTCCCCCACCTAGCTAGGTCACACTACACTCACTGACCCCTAGCTGCCCGCCCGCCACCCCTACCTCTTACCTCACTAGGGTTCCCTACTTTGTCCTTGCCTACCAGTGACTCATGGGAGACAACTTACCCACCAGTGACTCATGGGAGACAACTTACCCACCAGTGACTCATGGGAGACAACTTACCCACCAGTGACTCATGAGAGAGAACTTACCCACCAGTGACTCATGGGAGACAACTTACCCACCAGTGACTCATGGGAGACAACTTACCCACCAGTGACTCATGAGAGACAACTTACCCACCAGTGACTCATGGGAGACAACTTACCCACCAGTGACTCATGGGAGACAACTTACCCACCAGTGACTCATGGGAGACAACTTACCCACCAGTGACTCATGAGAGACAACTTACCCACCAGTGACTCATGGGAGACAACTTACCCACCAGTGACTCATGGGAGACAACTTACCCACCAGTGACTATGGGAGACAACTTACCCACCAGTGACTCATGGGAGACAACTTACCCACCAGTGACTCATGAGAGACAACTTACCCACCAGTGACTATGGGAGACAACTTACCCACCAGTGACTCATGGGAGACAACTTACCCACCAGTGACTCATGAGAGACAACTTACCCACCAGTGACTCATGGGAGACAACTTACCCACCAGTGACTCATGGGAGACAACTTACCCACCAGTGACTCATGGGAGACAACTTACCCACCAGTGACTCATGGGAGACAACTTACCCACCAGTGACTCATGGGAGACAACTTACCCACCAGTGACTATGGGAGACAACTTACCCACCAGTGACTCATGGGAGACAACTTACCCACCAGTGACTATGGGAGACAACTTACACACCAGTGACTCATGGGAGACAACTTACCCACCAGTGACTCATGGGAGACAACTTACCCACCAGTGACTCATGAGAGACAACTTACCCACCAGTGACTCATGGGAGACAACTTACCCACCAGTGACTCATGGGAGACAACTTACCCACCAGTGACTCATGGGAGACAACTTACCCACCAGTGACTCATGGGAGACAACTTACCCACCAGTGACTCATGGGAGACAACTTACCCACCAGTGACTCATGGGAGACAACTTACCCACCAGTGACTCATGGGAGACAACTTACCCACCAGTGACTCATGGGAGACAACTTACCCACCAGTGACTCATGGGAGACAACTTACCCACCAGTGACTCATGGGAGACAACTTACCCACCAGTGACTCATGGGAGACAACTTACCCACCAGTGACTATGGGAGACAACTTACCCACCAGTGACTATGGGAGAGAAGCCTAACCCTTCATGCCCCGCCTACGAGCCTTGTGGTACTTTATTAATTAACTATTCTGCCGTTTGAATTCTTTGGTGGAATTCAGGATATTACCGTTCCGGGAGCTGGAGCTCAACCTACCCCCTCACGTTTGACTACATGATCACTCACACTGTTGGTGTTAGCCTACTGTAGTCACCTTTTAATTCATATTTCGAATGCTATGATTTCACAATCTGCCATCGTGAGGATTTTTCATGCAAATTATATTATATCCGGGACTCGGGGACATGTAGCCTGCACATGGCCTGTCTGGCTAATTTCCCCGGTTACCTATTTTTACCGTTGGGCATACAGAGGACTAAAGGAATCGTGCCCAAACGTTTCTGTTCTGCCCGGGAGATTGAACGCGAGATTCCTGGGGTTGTAAGCAAAGGACGTAGACCACTGTGCTTCAGTCTCGGGACTGTCCCTCCACCATCACCCACACTACTCTCCCACACCCTTCACCATCACCCACACTACTCTCCCACACCCTTCACCATCACCCACTCTACTCTCACACACCCTTCACCATCACCCACACTACTCTCCCACACCCTTCACCATCACCCACTCTACTCTCACACACCCTTCACCATCACCCACACTACTCTCCACACCCTTCACCATCACCCACACTACTCTCCCACACCCTGCACCATCACCCACACTACTCTCCCACACCCTCCACCATCACCATCCACAGTCACATCACTGCTTCACAAACTGGAAGTAAATCGATCCTAGCGAGTTGCCATAGACAAGAATGTCAATCATTCACTCGCTGCTAACAAAGTGCTTCCCGTCAGTCAGGTCCCCTCTCTCCCGCGCTCCCAGTCTCGCTAGTGAAGCTTGACGCACTACGCACCAACACACTACGGGCTCACCATAGCCCGTGCTGCTTGGAACTTTGTTCCAGGTAGCGAATCTTTAAGAACAACAGTCGCTGCGCTAACTCGCGGATTTGCTCGTCTGACAGTCGACCCGATTGTAACTATCCTGTCCTTATGTTCCCTTCAGTGTGCTGTAATAGTCATAATAGGCTTAGCAACGTCGCATTTTGACGTATGTTCTTACCTAAGGGGCAAAGAACGTCGTACTGGAAAACCTGTACCCGTTTTCTGTTTTGGGTCCTCTGGTAGGGTTGGATAAGAGCACTTTAGTACGTCAGTTTCTTAACGTTAGGGAACATTAGGAGATCGTGCTGCTGACACCAGCATCTGTCATCCATACATAGGGGTATGACCTGCTCTCTGGCCACGTCTAACTCACTCGGAGCTTTCACCAACTTTCTTTCCTTTCTCCCGCTACTTTCTTGTTGCGTAATCTCAGTTCCAGTTTGCCACATTCCGGGTAAATAATGATATCAACAGCTTCCTGTAATGATACCGATACGAGTGTCTTCCTCTCTCTCTCTCCTGCACAATTATCTCACATACTGTACATCATCGTTCAGGGCCAGCAAGCCTCGTCGTCTCACGCCGTCACTGTGTCATGAGCATACACAATGTCTCTGAGACGGAGCCTACTCAGTCTGTCTACCATGTGCTCAGTCCCACACACGACCTCAAACTAGCTCCGGGATCAGTGTCCCCCTCAGACCAGTCTCGGAACTAGTTTCTTGCGCTCCTCTGGTCAATTAGACTTGGTTTATTAGCAAGTTGACGATCCATCTCCCGGGGTTTTTCCAATTGAGTATTTCTTGCACATTTCGAAGGTTATACACCGTGGACATATTTGTTGACGGTGTATAACCTTCGAAATGTTATCTATGTTATCCCACTAAACGTTTAAATGTAAATGTTATCCCACTAAACGTTTAAATGTAAATGTTATCCCACTAAATGTTTAGTGTCTCACGAGGTGTATGTCGACATTTTGCTAGTCTTCCGTAGCATCTAAGATCCTGTCACAGTAGTCCAGCAACTAGGAAGATGAACCCCAAGATGGTGGTGGGGGGTTTGAACGTCCTGTTCAGACCTCATCTTGCCAGGACTGTTGAGACGTTGGGGCTTGTTTCACTTATTTTTTTTCAAAGATTTTATGATGTGGATGTTAACATATTTTGGGAAGACTGGGTTTACCAGTCTCCGTGGTGCAGTGGTAAGACACTCGCCTGGCGTTCCGCGAGCGCTTTGTCATGGGTTCGTATCCTGGCCGGGGAGGATTTACTGGGCGCAAATCCTTAACTGTAGCCTCTGTTTAACTCAACAGTAAAATGTGTACTTGGTTGTAACAACGATTCTTCGCGGCAGGGGATCGTATTCCAGGGACCTGCCCGAAACGCTACGCGTACTAGTGGTTGTACAAGAATGTAACAACTCTTGTATATTTCTCAAAAAAAAATAAAAAAGACTTGCGTTATTTGTGAGGACGTCTTCAACAACTTGAGGACATTACATCATGTCTGCGGCGTCTTTCTTCTAACCTTCATAGGATATTAAGGCTCTTGCCTTATTTTGTTTGAATATAGAATTCCGGGAGTCTGGAGTCTTGGGCAGTGTACAGACATTGTGTCTATGGCTTCATGAAAATTGTCGAGGGGCTGCAATGTCTTCCCGCAACCCGTTCTCGCACTTGCTTACAGTCAATATTGGCTTATTTAATAAGTGCATATGTGACATACTAATTCATTGTGATTATTTTAGTTTACCTTGAAAAGCTTCATATAGGTTAAGTAATAATTGTAATTAAGAAGCAATAAGATGCTTATCTTAACATACTAAGAAGGTTAGGTGAGGTCGGTGTTTTCTATGAAGCTTTTCAAGGTAAACTAAAATATTCACAATCAATTAGTATGTCACATATGCACTTATTAAATAAGCCAATATTGACTGTAAGCAAGTGCGAGAACGGGGTCACTTCCAGAGTCACTGATGGTGTCAAGTGCAAACATTTGGTCGACCTCTCAGTTGTGTGTTCAGTGATTGGGTCTTTAAAACTGAACATAACCGTCTTACTGCGAAGTATTTCACTTATTACTGTGTAGGAGAAAAGTTCCATCTTTTTTTTAAGTAAGGTCACAATAGGGAATTTTTAATTTGAATGTTCGTGAGGCTGAAGTTTAGGGGGTTTCTTAAAATTTCCCTGGTGGTTATTTGTTCAGTTTCTCTCGCATGGTGGTCATATAATTACTCTCAATTTGAACTGTTGCATTTGTATGTCCCCGGTCACCCTATCATGCCCGGTCATCTTATCATGCTCGGTCACCCTATCATGCCCGGTCACCCTATCATGCCCGGTCATCTTATCATGCTCGGTCATCTTATCATGCTCGGTCACCCTATCATGCCCGGTCATCTTATCATGCTCGGTCACCCTATCATGCCCGGTCACCCTATCATGCCCGGTCACCCTATCACGCCCGGTCACCCTATCATCCCCGGTCACCCTATCATGCTCGGGAGTGTTAGTGCGTTCCTGTGTATGTGACGCGACTTCTCCAGAGGAACGCCGTTCCTCGCCTAATCTGCCTTTTCTCTTCCCGTTCAGGGAGGAACTAGACGCTCGCGGGTACGGATTGAGAACGACTATATAATTAGTGTTATTATCTAACTCTGTCCGTGGTTAGGTTAAGGTTACTTTAGGTTACGGTTTGGTTAGGTTTCATTATATTTGGTTACATTAATACAGTGCATTTATTATTGACGATAATGTGTCAGATAGAATTCTAAAACTACTTCGGGGTACCCAAGAACTCTCTTTATAGAAACCCAAATTCTTGGGTTTCATCACATTGTTATATTTTAAACCAATGACTTATAATACAATAAAGTTAAAAACTTGATAAAAAAATATCTTTAGAGCAAATTTTTCATTGCCAGTTTACATGCAGACTATTACTGGAACCATAATATGCTTTCAGACCATCATAAATATCTAGATAACTATCCGGGTAGTTTGAGGGAGGGTGTGGTTTCCTCAAGGTAATAGACTCGTTGTGAGGACGGGCTCAACATAACTGCGTAATAAGGCCTACGTGGGCCGGCATCGATTGATTGAGGATAAAGATTAAGCCACCCAAGAGGTGACACGGGCATGAATAGCCCGTCTGGGCGATATCATGTCGCTCACGGCTTTATATCATAGCAGTCAAATCAGCCGCAAACATTACTTTAAAATTCTCTCTTTAACAGAAACACGATTAGCTCTTTTTTTACCCAGGAAAAATAATGACCGGTTTATATATCTAAATAATAAAGTTTTGACACCTTCCAATAATTAGTGACCCATATAGATTAGCTCAGTCGATTAAGGCAGTGTCTGGGATGCTCCCGGACGCAGGGTCGAATCCTCCTCCCGGCCCTTGTGGATTTGACCAATATAGTCTCTCGTGAATGGGAGGAGTGTCACCAGCACACACTTACCCCGTCAATGGATACGGGAAGAATTCCTGTTGTTGGCAGCTGTTTAGTATCCTCCAAGACCTTAAAACCTGATCATTCCCCGCCTCACGCTTAATCAAAGTCCAAATGAAACCTTGACTAGTCTTGTCCAAGACGGGTTGTGCTGAAGTAACGCAGAAGATGGTGGCGTGCAGTTACAAGGGATAAAAAAAACTATAATCAACCAGTAAGTTTAATTAATGCTCATCCCAAAGCTTAAATAATGATGATGTAATGATATGTTCTTTGCTGGTTATTGTAGCCTAAACTTTGGCAGCAGGAAGACTTCTGACAAGCATGCGTTCATCGACCAATGGAGGACGTTGGGTCGGCTATACTGGGAATTTCCAGAGTTTGAGATACGCCCACGCTTTTGCCAGCTAAGGTTTTACCGTTTAAATAAAGCTAACCCGAGTTTAAGAAATGTATATGTTTATTACTTACGACTGTTCGGTGATACGCTTATTGTTTGTCATGTGTGTCATATTATATATATATATATATATATATATATATATATATATATATATATATATATATATATATATATATATATATATATATATATATATTATTAAATATGACCGAAAAAGTAAGATTAATAATTCTAACACGAATTTTCTCAATCTTTCGTACATTACGCTTCACTGTTGGAGGTAAATCAAAAATGAATTCTCCAAAATTCATTTTTATTTCTAGTCTGACACGGCACGGGCGCGTTTCGTAAAACTTATTACATTTTCAAAGACTTTAGTT
This sequence comes from Procambarus clarkii, assembly GCF_040958095.1. Lineage (NCBI taxonomy): Eukaryota > Metazoa > Arthropoda > Malacostraca > Decapoda > Cambaridae > Procambarus > Procambarus clarkii. The sequence continues at coordinate 34,247,772 of NC_091150.1, read as the reverse complement.
CACAAATACACAACTGAATAGAACTTACGTATCTCCGATTTTATATCTACATTTGAGTGAGGTGGAAGGGGTGATGTGGCATTAACACAAGACAGAACAAAATGTGGTATTAATAGGGTATTAATTTCATCAACACAAGACAGAACAAGAGTATTAATAGGGTATTAATTTCATCAACACAAGACAGAACACGAAACAATGGATATTGAATAGAAGTGTTTGTAGAAAGCCTATTGGTCCATATTTCTTGATGCTTCTATATTGGAGCGGAGTCTTGAGGTGGGTAGAATACTTTTTCTTTTTCGGAAAATATTTACTTTTTCGGTACTTTTTCGGTCATATTTAATAATATATGTCTACAGGAAAGACTGCTACCAAAATATATATATATATATATATATATATATATATATATATATATATATATATATATATATATATAATCATTTAAACAAATGTATATACACATCGATAATCTTTTTATATTTTAACTACACCCCTAAAGTTTTGCGTGGAATCTGTTTTGCATGGAATTCTAATTGGATTTTTTTCTCTAACCTTACATTCCTTGTGGGTATTACTAGTAGCGCTGAGAGGTCCTAGCTTGTCCCCCCCCATCCCCCCCCCCCCACACACACACTGTTCTGCCTTTTATCTCCCTGTCTTGATATATTAGTTCCCAGTTTACAAAAATTAATATTTGCCGATTGCTTCTTCACGAAGGTTTCCAATGGACACAGAGATCACACTAACGTGATGCATCAAGACAGTGTCTGGGATGCTCCTGGACGCTGGTTCGAATCCTCGTCACGGCCCTTGTGGATTTGTTTCCAATGGATATTGTTCAGCTCTATTGTCATTGACGTGTGAGCTACGATCATGCTGTTGTCTTGGGGGAGATGTATTTGAAATTATTTTATTTAGTTTTAGTTCATCATTCTTTGCGGTAATAAGTTTTTTTGTGCATGGTTGGTTCATTTTATTTATTCCAATCTTATGAGGTCATTCCTATTGAATTTCATTTTTACTTATATTCCCGAGGTTCTCTCGGCTATGCTGTAAGAACACCGACAACTTCCTCTTCTTGGAGTTCGATCCCCGATAGTCCAACGGGTTGGGCACCATTCCGTCACTCAGGCCTTGTGTACCAGTTACTATCCTGTCCTCATATCCCTTACATGTGCTCTGATAGTCACAGTGGCTTAGCACTGTCTTCTTATAACTACAGGAAATGTAGATGTTTATCTCTCAGAATGTTTGGTAATATGTTTATTGTTTGTGATGTGTTTATATGTATGTATTAACACGATGTACTGAACGGGGTGAGAATAGCTTGAGCTACCTCATCCCTTTGTGTGTATTTTACCTCAATAAACTTATTTCAATTTCTTATAACTACCTTGTTTCTCGGCTACCAGTTTGTTCTACATTTAAACAAAAAATTTAGGCGACAAATTTTAATGATCAAGCAAAAAAGGAATTTGGAGTTTGTCAGATTTTCCAGGAATGTGTTAATTTTTTTATCAGGTGGATTCCAATTTGTATTTTAAATTTTGACTTAACATGTCCAGCATATTAGTGTGGTCTGCAGCTCAATGCCAACGTGTGGGTAAGAAAGAAGTCGACCTCGCTCTATAGCCGGCTTTCTTGATCACGTCTGGAAAGACTTTAATCTGGTACCTCAAAAAAAAAAATCTGGTACCCCATATTCCATCGTTTGTAAGAAAAGGTTGACAACGTTAATCCTAAGCTTCAGGAACCTCCTTTATAAATAAGAAATTAAGCTTAACATACATATGTTTAGAAAGGCGAAAAGTAAGGGAGACATTAGTGAAATATGGAAATAGATGACAAAGTTCAACAAAGAAAATATATAAACACAAAACAAAAACTTTAACAATACCCAAAAAAATCGGATATAAATTGGATAGTTTAGATTTAGAAAACTGTGTAAAAAAAAACTGGTTTGGTAGTAGGGTTGTGAATTTATGGAACAGGTAGTAGGGTAACTTAATTGGCGCGGGGTCGCTGGTGTGTTTCAAGAGAAGGTTAGACACGTGTACAAATGTGGCGTTACGAGTGGAGCTGCCTTGCATGCACAGCCGAGCCCTCCACACTTATGTCCTTTATTCTTATGTTAACTATCCTTTACTGCCAATTATAGTTGCACATTCCACTCTGGTCCTGACGACCACTCACACAGTAGTACCTGCGGGCTCACCATAGCCCGTGCTACTTGGAACTTTGTTCCAGGCTCCCTGGACTCCTTAGATAAAGACTCTCCGGCTGATCAACATGGGAATGGTGCCTTGTTAACTGCCCTTCGTCTGCTGGAATGTGGAGAAGAATGTCAGGCACGCCGGCCTGACGTCACCCTATACAAATATATATATATTACTAAGCCTTCGGGGGGTGACAAGGACTTGGATTACCTTACAAAAAAACTGAAGTTCACCCTGAAAGAAAATGTGCAGCAAAGAATGTATATAATTGCCACAGGGTCAATAAACTCTAGCTACCATGGGTACAGTAATGGTTTATAGTGCGACTGTAAACATTACTGTACCATGGGTAAAGTAATGGTTTATAGTTTATAGTGCGTAAATTATAGTGCGACCACACTGGCTCTTCTACACTATTTAGAGCTGGCTGCTTTTCTTCTACAGTGCAAATGCTGGAACAGTGCTAGAAATGACATAAAAAAAGAGTACTCAAAGAGGGAATTCCATACACTTGGAACATTGTCCCCAATAATCAATCTGGAACTTTTTTCCCGATGTCAACGTTGATCCGAGAGCAATATTCTGAATACCAAAATATAATGAGCTGTACTTTGGGATAAATTACGGCTGAAGCAGAAACAACATTTGATTGAGTCACGGGTGAAAGCTGACCAGTTTTCTCTCTCTTACGTTACGTCATCAAGCTGTCCACTTTGGTATTCAACCGACCAAGCTAAAACACCAGTGACCAACATCATTTTCTCTCTCCACAGTGCAGGGTTGCTAGGACTCGTCATGCATTTACGCATCCACTTACGAAACCAGTACATCTTTTAACATTCATGGCGTTTAAACAGCTTAACGAGCTTCGTAACTTCACATTCCAGTTATTATTGTATCATTAACAGCCTCATAGTTCTTCGGAACTCATAAAACTCTCTAATCAATTGATATAAAACTTACCATATTTTGAGGAAAGATGAACAGGTTTCGTAAGGGGATGCGTACATGTGGCGTATTTATCACCAGCACTCCAGACACAGACCGCCTCATACACTCGCTATAAACATTATTTACCTGAGTCTTGTCTGGAACAGCACCTGTGGAGAAGAAAAGAGTTGGCATTAGTGATAGTACAGCTGAGGTCTAGGTGAGGACCACCAACCTACACCTCTCTCTCTCTCTCTCTCTCTCTCTCTCTCTCTCTCTCTCTCTCTCTCTCTCTCTCTCTCTCTCTCTCTCCCTCCTCACCCCTTGCTTACTGACTCACCTTTGACTCACCTGTGTCACCACTACCGCGTGCCTGGCCGGCCGGCCACCAGTAAAAGAAGGCACAATGTAATTTTTTTTAAACTTTTAAAAAATGGTAGCAAATGGTGTAGAAAACGGAAAATGGTAGAAAATGGTAGGTATCAGGAACTTATAGTTCTTCTAGAGAGCGCCAAGCCATTACGACTATATTTAGCACAGGGAAGGGATCAGGATAAGGAATTGTGCCCAACCACTTGCACGGTCGGGGATTGAAATTCAAATAGGTTTATTGAGGTGTAAAACACACCCAGGGATGAGGTGGCTCAAGGTATTCTCGCCCCGTTCAGAAGGTAGAAGAAAATATTAAGGTGTTCAGTGAGAATCCACAAGGTCTTCTCTGAATACTCTTTATTTTCTTCTTCGAGGCTATGGGTCCCTACAATTGCACCAGATGTGGTACCCATATATATATATATATATATATATATATATATATATATATATATATATATATATATATATATATATATATATATATATTAGTATATTTTTGGTAGCAGTCTTTCTTGTAAACATATGTTGTAGAATATGACCGAAAGGGTCATATTCATGATTCTAACACGAATATTTTCAATATTTCTTATGTTTTTCTTCACTGTCCAGGGTAGTTGAAAAGTTAACTCTCCAAAGTTCATTTTCACACTTTATTTATGGTCTGGCGCCTAGGGAAGCCTTTCGCAAGTCACTCCTTACATTTTCAAAGACAAGTTTTATATTCTCTGCCAAGGCTTATATTCGCTTGGGGGTGAGGTGATACAGGACATGATTGAGATGAACAAGTAGATGAATGGCATATGGGTATTAAGGCTATTGCGAGTTCAATGTTCTTGCTTCAACTGTTTCTGTGCTGGTTCGGGGTCTTGAAGTGGGTAGAATATAATTATGTGTTAATCGGCTGTTGATTGCTGGTTTTGACTTTTAGATGTGTAGTGCCTCGCTGATGTCGAGTCTCCTGTTATCGTTGTATCTGTCGATAATTTCTGCGTTGCTTGTTAAGATTTCTCTGGTGATGGTCTGGTTGTGTGAGGAGATTATATGCTCCTAGAGCAACAGGGCTCCATCAAGGAGCATATAATCTCCACACACATCCAGACCATCACTAGAGAAATCTTAATATTTCAGGGGCTCGAGATTAGGGCTCAAGACTAACGCTCAAGACTAAGGCTCAAGACTAAGGCTCAAGACTAAACCTTGCTAGAGATAGACAAGTTGATGTCGATATCAGTCGGGCGTTGATGTAGGTGTCACTCAATGCGTGATAATCTTATCTAAGTATTTACACTTTAAAAACTTTAATTTGCATAATTTTTTTTCAAAATATTTCGTTCCCTATTTTGTCTCGGTACACCGCTGCAGGGGTAAGAGGACAGAGCCGGACCCTGTGAACTTAGTTCACAGGACAGGTGGACATGGGACAGACAGACGAGTCAAGAGAAATGTAAGGAAGTACTCGAAGCCTGTAAGGATGGTTAGCAAGAGGAATGCGGTGAAAGGTGAAGTCGAGAAAGCCGCCTCCAGACACAATTTTAAGTCCGGATTTGACAATACCACCGATACTATCAGACACCACCACCACCACTGTAACCTGTACCACCACCACCACTGTAACCTGTACCACCACCACCACTGTAACCTGTACCACCACCACCACTGTAACCTGTACCACCACCACTGTAACCTGTACCATCACCACCACCACTGTAACCTGTACCACCACCACCACCTGCACCCGCCTGGTCTTGGCTTTCTGTATTACTGGCTTTGTTTAATACACAACCTCTGAACCTACAAATCAACCACTGTAATACGTTCCTGTGTATATTTTATGACTACAATTGGTATTATTTAAGTATTCTTCAAGACACCCGCTTCATCCAATAAAAATAGGCCTATGCACATAAAATCCAGCTGGATCAAATCAATAAAAATATGGCACGGGGGGGGGGGAGCAGTCTTTGACAAGCCACCGGCTTCCTGTCCTCGTCGAGGCCACTTTTGAAATGTCGGCTCTCAGGTAAATTCAGGTAAAATTAAAAATATAACCTCTTGACCTAAGACCAAATATATTTCATACAAAAAATAAAGATGGCCTTTCGAAACAAGTCCTCGTTTTTGCAATATATTTACCAATAACATTTACATCTTTAGTGTTTACATTTGTACTCCTGTATCACCATACAAACATTCTGAAGGTAGCAAGCCAAGAACTATGCCGGCCACAATCTGATAGGCCTACATGTTACAAGAGCAGGGAGGCCTATGTAGGCCTACCCGCAGTGTATATAGGCTCTTCAAACGTACACTGCCCAGGAGGCTGAATTTACTGGTTTTTATAATCATCAGAGGCCTATCAACCTCTGAAGGGTGGACGGAGGGTTGTCAAAGATCCTCCCGTTGTCCCCTGTGGATTCTCTCTCTCTCTCTGGCTTTTGAAGTAAGGTCTTGGCATTTATGACTTCAGCGGGTAGGCGGTTCCACGGGTTTATAACTATGGGTGAAAAAAGCATCTCCTCTTTTTTTTCCTGTCCTTATTGGGCTTGAACCCGTTGGCCTTTGAATGAATTACATCTGACCTTATAAAGTCCGCCTGTTAAACTCTTACTAAATATATCCAATTTACATGTCTTCTGGACTCGAAATTTATATACCAAGATCACGGTTATCTTGAGAGGTTATCTTGAGATGATTTCGGGGCTTTTTAGTGTCCCCGCGGCCTGGTCCTTGACCAGGCCTCCACCCCCAGAAAGCAGCCCGTGACAGATGACTAACACCCAGGTACCTATTTTACTGCTAGGTAACAGGGGCATAGGGTGAAAGAAACTCTGCCCATTGTTTCTCGCCGGCGTCTGGGATCGAACCCAGGACCACAGGATCACAAGTCCAGCGTACTGTCCGCTCGGCCGACCAGCTCCCTTTGGTGGTCGGCGTTCTTGGCTCCCACCCAAGGGGAATCCCGGGATCAATTCCCCAGCACAGCAGAAACCCCCTGGGGTACGAACCCCTGTCACCTCTATTCACGTAGAAAGTAGAATACATTCCCCGAGAGTTCGGCCATTGTCGTGAAGGTTGGCATCCTGCAGGGGAAGGTCATCAGTAGTCGACCTCGAGGGACCTCGATACACCTAAGCACAGTCTTCCTGTCCCCCTGGGGTCGGAAATACCAGTGAGCGAGGCCATATTTGGACGTCATCAGCGCTGGAAGCTAAGTACCTACGGGCTCGCCATAGCCTGTGCTACCTGGAACTGCTTGTTCCAGGAAGCGAATCTTTAACAACAACAACAACAGCTTGAAGCTTTCAGTCGGTCGAATGAGCCATTGGACCCCTAAAGTTATCATTCAAATACTCAAAAACCAATATAAGGGAAAAGGTAAATATATTATATATATATATATATATATATATATATATATATATATATATATATATATATATATATATATATATATATATATATATATAAAATGTAGAAACGAACATAGAAAACAATCATAGAAAACGAACTTTTTTTTTTGCATGGCACAAGAGTCCATCCATGGTAGCTATAGGTACTATCAGTTTATGAGGATGGGTTGAGATAATGGTCAGCTAGCTATCAGCATCAAGGCCCGCCCTCTCCCTCCCCTACATTGCAGGCTCCACAAAGGAAGGGGACCAGGAAAGAAAGAGCTGGCTTACAGAGAAGGAAACTAAGGGGTTGAGGGGGGTAGAAATAGCCTAAGCTACTTTATCCCTTTGCGATGTATTTTCTTGTTTCAATAAACGTGGTTGAACCTGAGGAAACTATGATGAGGTGAGGAAATGTTTAACGAGACTACCATGGGAAACAGAACTCAGAGATAAGACTGTACAAGACATGATGGACTATATTGCCCTGGAGTGGCAGGAAGCATCAGATAAGTTTATCCCGGCCCAAAAAGAGAACAATTAAAAGCGACAGAGGAGGCCATGGTTCAATCAGGCATGTAAGGAAGCAAAGTAATTGAGAACAGGAACAACAAGGAGAAATTACAAACATAATAGAACACTAGAGAGCAGAGAGGGGAAAGTTCCAGCAAATGATTACTAAAGTTTAACCCAAGTAAGTGTAATGAAAATGGGGTGGAGGGAGCAGAAGCCTGAACACAAGGTACCATCTGGGAGGTGACATCCTTCAGGAATCAGACAGAAAGATCTGGGGGTTGATATCACACCGAACCTGTCCCCAGAAGCCCACATCAAAAGAATATCATCACCGGCATATCCTAGATTGGCCAACATAAGAAATGCCTTTAGAAGCTTTTGTAAGGAATCATTCAGATCCTTGTATACCACATATATCAGACCAATCCTGGAGAATGCAGTTCCAGCCTGGGGTCCATACTGTTATGGTGTATTAAAGTTATAAATGTGGAAAATGATTCACCTCTTACATTTGGGCCTAATTCATTATAAACAGTGTTTAACACTTGAAAGCCCCCAGTGAAAATTAGACAAGCCCCAACTCCCTGGGAATTTACTCCCATAAATAACGTTGTAACTACTTAAAAGGAATGATTAACCTACTCTACACCGGTGTAACGAAAAACTACAATAAGTTAACAGTATTTCATTAATTTATAACTTCCCTCCAATATAACAACATTTGCTCTAGCACATCTACATTTATTCTACATTCGATACCTCATATAGACAGGAGTATGAATTACAGGCAAGACTAGAGGTATGCCAAATGGTCTCTTAAGGGGCTTAAGGAGCTAAACATTTTTTCTCCCTCACTCTAGCAAACAATAATTCTCTCCAACTGCAGAACTGTACACCATAAACATATCTCTGCCCTAAGCTGGCGTCACAATAGAATACTATAAAGATATTGAGAATGGTGGCTCAGTACAAATTAAGAGATTAAGGCACTTATCTGCTAAGATTCAGAAACTCCATTTCTCCACAACCAGCCCCGCCTTAGTTGGTAGAAATAGCGTAAGCTACTCTATCACTTTAAATGTATTTCATTGTCTCGAACATACTTGAACCAGCCCCGCCAGCCTCATTCAAAGTTCTTCTCCTCCATGGCGCTTATCTGACTCAACTGTCGAACAGTAATGACTAACTCTAAATTACTAATCGGCCACCGTTCTCAAATATTAACCCAACCTATAGTGTAACCTTGCTTCCTTCCCACTGGTCGAGAGGCAGGACCAAAGAGCCAAAGCTCAACCCCCGCAAGCACAACTAGATTAGTACAACTGCGCGAATACACGGCTACAAGGGGACTTCAAAACCACAACACACATGAACAAATCTGAAGCAAAACAAATATGGAATTGTGTTAATAATGTCTAGGTGCTATGTATAGCAGTTATTGTGACAATAAATGCACTGTAATTGTTATACACTGTAATTGTTATACAATGGAACTGTAATTGTACAACCATTTATGAATAACTCTTTTGATTTGATTTGACAAACACCTTCACATACACATTCTGTCATAACGATCCAATTTAAACATTACTGAAATGCCCAAGAGTAATGAAAATAAAATCCCAGAAAACTTAAGAGCAGAAACATTACGACAATCCAATTTCAATAAATCATTTACAGCACCTGGTGCACGGGGTCCCCCCACCCGATGCAAAGGGTCCTCTTCCCCCTCGGCACCTGGTACAAAAAGTTCCAGCACCACCTGGTACAAAATACCCGCACATCACCTGATAGTAAGCAAAACATCACCCGGCACAAGGGATTATCAAGCAACTTGGTAAATAGTATAGGCTTTAGCAGCCATGGCGGGAAAGATCACAGGATCAGACTGAAGAATGATTAAACGTTCTAAGAAAAATTCACGAGTCTTTGGTTGTAGGAAGTGTGGAAACACGTTTGGGAAGACTGGTTCTATAAGAAGCAACTGAACCATACAAAGCCCTCACCCCTGGGTACTGATTAATTAAGCTGCAGTAATAATTAAGCCACAGTATCTCAACTGAGGGTGACGTCAACATTGACGCAAGTCATAAATGGCATCCCACACGGGTCTATGTAACTAAAATGACGACACTGAACAAGTTAGATGTTAACCCAGCTTGTTACAGAGCTAAACGACATAGTGACTAAACGACATATTTAGCCTATGGGTGACAGAGCCATGTAACCTAGCGCAATACAGCCTAATGCACTAGAGCACTCTAACTAGCACCATTCTGAGGTAATGCAAACCACCAGTCTCTCCTGTGCAGCCATGAAGATACTTAGGACCTTGTGCACAGCTGCTGCTGTGCTGCTGGCGATGATAAAACAGACCAACTGCTATGTTGGCAGTTGGCGCGGGCGGGGTTGCTGTGACGTCAAGAGCAACGCTTGCATGCACGCTCCCTCCCAGATAATCAATATTTCCCTGCCTCTGCCACCATCTTGCCCAATACGCAACCCAAGCGGCCATTCAGGGGCATGAGGAAGACCATCTTTCTACCGCGTTTATTTCAGTATTTCAATTCCCTTCAGTAGCAAATAATACCACACAACTGCCCGTTTGGTAGCACCAGGTAGGCAGGACCTTGAGGGAGCTGGGTAGGGGAGTCATGTGAACGCCACAGTTGCAGCGGAAGAGTAGAGTGAAGGGTGAAATAGAAGATAGGGGCAGAATGAGGCAGCGAGGGGCGGTAGGGAACATTGAGTGGAGGGAGTAGTGATATGCAAGTTGGGGTGAGGGGAGGGACGGGACCCCCGACGAGCGCTAGAGAAATATACTAGCCTACTGTATTTAACACGGTGTTTGTCAGATCCCTAGTAGATTACCATGTCTTGTATTTAATTAACTTTTCCACTGCAACTTTAAACGAACTAGAATACAAAATGCAGCCACGAGGACAAACTTTGAGCTCCTAGATGCACTAGAATCATTAACATGAAGGATGAGGTATAACTTCCAACGATAATCCTACAAGTCACCATAACGTTATGCGTTGTGACTAATCTCCCAGTCCTGAGGACTCCATGTGTAGTAAAAATTTGGCGAGTAGGAACCGGATATGATCTCTCGTACTACATTATTATTAATTGTCTTGTCATTAGAAGACCTTGGGTCCTGCTGGTATGAGGTCCCTTCATTAGGATATCTTCATAGTGCATCCAAGGTTCGCCAGTTCTGGCTAAATGATTACGTCACTTGCAAGACGAACCATCCTGCGAGTTGAGTGTTCGTACAACTAGCCTAGCTCTTGACTCTAACTCTGCAACCCTTTACACTCTAGGGTAGCCTAGAGTAAGAGTAACGAAGTATGCATAGTGGCTGTGCCCGGATCCAACAGTTGAGAACTAAACTTCTCTCAACAAACGTAGTCAGGGCAGCGGACAGGAAGGCAGGGTGGAGGAGTACCAGCGTAAATACCGGTAATACCAGCAATCCTCCGTCCTGTGGTGAAGGGGGGGGGAGGGGAGAGGAAGGGGTGGAAGGGAATGCACGTGCGCTCTCTCAGACTCTCCCGTCACTATTACCAAGGGATAGTGGCGCAGAGCTTTCCCAGGAGGGGTAACTGACCTCCGTGTAGCCTAGTCACTGTAGCACATTACATAAGAGATTCTTTGAGTCTCCTGCTGTATAGTCTGGTATCTGAGAGAGAAGCTCAACGAATCTCTACAATATACGTTTGTTAGCGTGTGTCAGAATTCGTCATAAGAGATAAATCAAATTCACAAATTCTACAGCATTTATTTAATTAATTTAATATATTGTATGCCATTCCTACTTTACATGCAACCAGGGCGTTAATCCTTACGTTCCCTCCTTACTGAGAACCAAACCAAGCTATGTAACCAAAAAAAAATGCCAAGTAGCGATGTATGAAGCAAGAGGTATAGCAGCGTGTAAAACTTAAAGTTGGGAGGGTGGGTGGCGGGGTCATGGGGTGCGACGGCTCGCCCTGACACAGCATGCAGCGCGGGCTGGCTGGCGTGTCGGGCCCTCCCTCCCTCCCTGGCTGGCTGGCTGGTTGGTGCTGCTGCTACCACCACCTTGCCTTGTACATGATCCTCGCCTTCCTCTTTGTTTGTCCCGTAGTTACAACCCACCCGCCTCCAAACACCTGCTAAGGCTGCATATCTAAAAGCTAACAAAAAAATGCATTGGCGTCCATCTCTGTGACGCCGCCGTTAGTGAGAGTGAGTGGGAGAGTATATGCGTTACATTTGCATTTCGCTCACGAGAGGGGTATTAGTGCACCGACGACTCGTCCTTCCCCACAGTAGCCACACCCAATGACACCAGTGTAGGTATGGGCGCTCGGTCTTGGCTGGTAGCCAGGATGCCTTGTCGTCTGCAGTGCTTTAAGTGCAGAAGGGGTCTCTAGGAAACGCGATCCGAGTCTTTATCCGAATCTACTTTACTTAAATGTGTGTACGAGTTCTATTCCGAGGCGTAAATGAGAAACAGTAAGCTATAGTTTCTGCTATCTACATCGTGGTACTGTGTTATCAGCTTATAGTAATCTCGGAAACAGTAATCAGTGAGAGAGTACTGTCGACAGCTAGCAGTGCGAGGCTCCGGAAGGCTCCCCGGAGCAGACGTGCTGGCCTTAAGGACTCGCTCCACTACAGACTCACTTGTTTTTATTAGGAAACTTGAGTACTCGCATTTTGCTGCTACGCAAAACGATATGAACGGTTATACAGTGTTCAAGCCAGGCACTGGCTGTGTTATAATAAGATCCCTATCTCCCATGATGGTTTGCCACACAGCTGAGGAGTCTGTTAGCTAGCTAGCCCTGGCAGATGTTTGGATAGCTTATGAAGGTATATTGCAAGTGTAATAAGGTTTAGAAAAGTCCTGGGAGAGTTCTACATAGGCTATTTCCTATCGACACGTCTAAAGGGTTTAATGACTGGACATAGTCATTAAACGCTGTGTGTGACATTGGTTTTGAAAGAATGTACCACTTAATCACCAACATATGGACTTTCCCAACCCATTGCACCTTATTTATATTATGTTATATAATATTGTATATATAATTTTTTTTTAATATATAAATACTTCAAGGGCGTTTGGGCGTCCAAACACCCTATAATATATAACGAATATATTATATATACTGTACTGTACCCCCCAAAACTAATATTAGCATTAACAGAATGTATGTAAAAATTGTCTTTGAAAATGTAAGAAGTGTCTTGCGAAACGCTTCTAGGCGTCAGACCTTAAATAAAGTGTGAAAATTAATTTTGGAGAGTTAATTTTTCAATTACCATCGACAGTGAAGAAAAACATACAAAATATTGAGAAGATTCGTGTTAGAATCATTAATCTTACCCTTTCGGTTATATTCATTATATATATATATATAAACACATTTCTTATGTTTCTTTTTACTGTCGATGGTAATTGAAAAATCAATTCTCCAAAATTCATTTTTATTTCTAGTCTGACGGGACGCTTGAACGCGTTTCGTAATAACTTATTACATTTTGAAAGACTTTAGTTTACACACACAACTTTAACCTGAAAACACTAAACAGAGTCTTACTTATACTGACACTAAACAGTTGTTGTTGTTGTTTCCATATGCATAAGCATATATAACAATGCATAAGCAACAGGGCTCCATAAAGGAACACATAATCTCCTCTCACAACCAGACCATCACCAGAGAAGTCTTAACAAACCAACACAGAAATCATCGATAGATACAGCGATAGCAGGCGACTCGACATCTGCGAGGCACTACACATCAAAAAGTTAACACCAGTAATCATGGACTGCATGGGTTGCATTGCGGAAGCACAAATGGCTGGCATGCAAGACACAACGAGGCCAGTGACATCATCAAGAGAAGCCTCATCTCAGCTAGGTGCCCAGCGGAGAGAGAACCTCGCATCCTAGGGGTCAAAAACCCGGATTTCCCCGCACTTCGCCCTGACGGCATCACCATATACTCCTGGAAGGAGGGTAGACAGTTGGTGTGGGACTACACATGTGTATCCACCCTGGCTGACACCTATGTACACCTCGGAGTTGATCAAGCAGGTGGGGCGGCCAACCACAGGGAAACAGCAAAATCACTCGAGTACAGGCGACTGGAAGGTCAATACCTCTTCGTTCCCACAGCGTCTGAGACGCATGGCCCCTGGGGCAAGAATGCCTTGGGAATTCTCAAAGAATTGGTCTCCAAGCTCATTGACGTCACCAGAGACCCAAGGGCTTCCAGTTTTTTGTTTCAGCGCCTCTTTGCTGCTAAACTTAGGCATCCCCATCCCTGTTATTAAGACAATATTGCTTCATAGATTCAGGTCTAATAGGAGAGAAATCACACTCGCATAAGGCTTCAAAGCACTAACGTAAAAAGCTATGATTTGTTTAGAACTAAAGCCTATGTATATGGGCAGCATAAAACGTCCACCAGACAGTGCGACATAGTGGTTGCCAGGATCAGGTTGGGCTAGTTACCTGTGCCAGGTCGCTATAAGGGACGAATCTCGACCCTGAGAGATGTTGCTACTAGAGACGAATCTCGACCCTGAGAGATGTTGCAACTAGAGACGAATCTCGACCCTGAGAGATGTTGCAACTAGAGACGAATCTCCCAACCATGTGTAAACTGCGTGAGCAAGAATTTGGCGATTTTTTTCAGGGATATTCCTGCGCGGGCCCTAAGCCTCTGGCTGACTCCACTAAGTATTACTTGTTTCTGTTTTACTTAGGCGGAGTACGAGTATTTAAGACTCGACCTTGGTGAACTCATACACTACATTATTGAGTGTCCAGTCATTAGGCCCTTCAGACTTGCCGGTATGAGGTACCGGGAGCTTAGTAATTACTTTATTCCCTCTCGCGTTCGGGGATATCCTCATACCGCATCCAAAGTTTGTAAGCGTAGGCTACTGATCACATGCCCTTGTATGGCTAAACCATCCTGCGAGATGGGGGATTTCTTGGCATGTCATTGCATGCTCTTGCACACGATATGTAACCATTCATATAGTCTAGGCCCGTCACTCAAGGGTGGTTGCAAACATGCAAATGTACCTGTATTCAAATGTAGATATGATAGAGCCCAGTAGACTCAGGAATCTGTACACCAGTTAATTGACAGTTGAGAGGCGGGACCAAAGAGCCAGAGCTCAACCCCCGCAAGCACAATTAGGTGAGTACCTAAATATTGCGATACCAAAAAAAAAAAAGCAAAGGCCAGAAGTATGTGAAGTTGCATATAAATAACTTAATCTCTTGATATATTGTGCAGCACATTATTTTGTGTCATTGATGTTATTTTGCACAACATTTATGATCACACCACTGTGTTGTATCACCATCGCCACACATCTGGGACACTCCCATACGCCGGGACTGAAAATATTAGGCTAACTCTACAAAATTAATAATATTTCATCAGAATTTTTCGACTAAGATCATATTTCCGTAATTACAACATATCTGATGTCCAAATATTTGAAAATATTTTAGATATCATTATAGCATTTATCGTTGATACCGGCCACAAGTATGATGGTGAAATACCTGTGATGGCCGCGCTGGGAGAGGTCAGAATTAGGCCTTAAATGTAATAAGTCAATTACCTGGTCTCCGTTCTTAAATCAGCCATCTCGCGAGCGTTCCCAACTTCAAGAAACTGTCGTACTTGAGTGTCTTAACCTAACCAAAGAACCTCGAACTGAAAACTGGACAGTATGTCCCTTTCGCTAGCTGTTACCATATTCTTGTACATCAGATTGCGGCAAGTATACGTCAAAATGCGACGTACTATTAAGAGAACAGGTTGCTCATTATACTACTAGGTCAATACTTTTAATCTATGAAGGGGGGTGGGCGGGGGGTCGAACTGGGCGTTAAGATTATTGCATGCTACAAACTAGACCCGATTGTGTTAGGTTCAAACTGGTATCCGAAATCCATTTTTCACCAGATACTCAAGCAGCCCGTCCTCCTAAGGTTTCCTAATGCAGACTCGTATTCCAGACATATCCAGTAAAGAAACAGTGACATAAGAATCTTTGTATCTGTGTCTGTGGAATTAAAACATGCGTCCTGGGTCGCTGGGTCACCCTTGATGTATGCATTACCATCTGGACTACAGTGAGCTTAGAAAGACCACAGCACTAAAGTCCGCTCGGACTTACAAGTTGTTTTGGAGGCACAAAGCTGGTACCCAAACCCAATTTTTACCTATACAGTATATATATATATATATATATATATATATATATATATATATATGTCGTACCTAGTAGCCAGAACGCACTTCTCAGCCTACTATGCAAGGCCCGATTTGCCTAATAAGCCAAGTTTTCATGAATTAATGTTTTTTCGACTACCTAACCAACCTAACCTAACCTAACCTAACTTTTTCGGCTACCTAACCTAACCTAACCTATAAAGATAGGTTAGGTTAGGTTAGGTAGGGTTGGTTAGGTTCGGTCATATATCTACGTTAATTTTAACTCCAATAAAAAAAAAATTGACCTCATACATAATGAAATGGGTAGCTTTATCATTTCATAAGAAAAAAATTAGAGAAAATATATTCATTCAGGAAAACTTGGCTTATTAGGCAAATCGGGCCTTGCATAGTAGGCTGAGAAGTGCGTTCTGGCTACTAAGTACGACATATATATATATATATATATTACCCCGTTCACATGCTGTTGTGTGCAATGATGTTCTTCAAGCCAAGGACGCAAGTGCTATTCATACACTTCTCCAAAGATGTTCTCAGATAGTCCACGTTACCATGATTTGATTGTGGAATGAGTTATGCATCCTGAGTAGCGATGATACAAGATTTGAAGAACACAAATGTCGATCCTCGATACTGAGAACGCTTTCTGGTCGAGCTTTCACTTAGGATCACATCACTCACACTAACATACCACAGGCCAACCTTGATGGTTTATGGCAAATCCAAAAAAAAAATGAAACCTGTTTACGCTAACATTTGAGAAAAGAGCGGTTACAGGTAGGGCAGGTATTTTTTCCCCCTGGTGTTGCCAGGAGCTAACCAGACTAACTGAGCCAGGTTTCATCAAGAATTTGCACAACCCCTCACGAAACCTGTACATCTTGGAGGGTCCAAGGACCGTCGACCAAGGAGGCCTGGTCGACGACCGGGCCGCGCTGACGCTAAGCCCCGGAAGCACCTCAAGATATCTTTCAACAATTAAGGGAACTTTGTTTACATTCATTAAAGTCTGCGCGCTTCAAAACTTCACAACCCTAGGTTGTTATTGTTATAAAGTACTTTCTTAGTACTTTGGAGCTCAAACTGTTTTAACAAGTGCAAACAACGCTACCATGATTGAGGAAAGATGTACAGGTTTCGTTAGTGGTTGAGTAAATGTTTGATGAATTCTGGCCCAGGTTTGCAACCCCAATTTTTGAAGGCGGAGCCAGACAACCTTCGGGTTATAGAAGGGAAGGAAACTATGAAGAGAAAACGCCAGATCATTACGACTATATGGCCCCTTGGAAGGGTTCAGAATAAGGATTTGGGCTGGGAGGAAGGACTGGTTCCCAACCACTTGGACGGTCGGGAGTTGAACGTCGACCTGCATGAAGCGAGACCATCGCTCTGCCGTCCAACCCAAGTAGTTGGGCTTGGGTTCTAGAAACCGAGACATGACAACCAACACACACACTCTAGAAACCAGCCCGTCCTCATAAACAAAGTCCAAAGTCCATTCCATGCACCCGCCAAACCCCCTGTTTATGAATGAAAAACGGTTTACACACGACTCACAACTGATGACGTTTGAACACTTCTCCAACAAGTTCTTCACTGACGACTTTCGTTCGAATCACAACGCTGTAAATGCTTCATCCACGCATTACAAATACAGATAATCGCCAACAGCACCTAAACACCTAACTTAACCTAACAAATGCCTAAATATGCACAGTATGCTAATATATAATATTAATTCATACTTGAAAAAATTCCTCTTTTGAATGAACAGCATGTTCAAATTGATGAATGCGTCTTTGGGGTCGACCGCTGGATGAAATAGACTTGGCCTGAGGACGGGTTGATAGAAACACACCTGAACGTTACTGCTTTCAAGCATTACAGTACAAGTTTTTTACAGAACGCTGCCTTGTGAGGCAAGCGCATTCAATTTGGTAATGACGGTCTGTAAGGAAGGTCGCGTCAGTTTTGTCAGCATTATTTTCTAAGTCCCGTTTTTGTTATATCTGCCACAGTGTTCCTATTTATACCTTACAAATTATAAATGCAACTTACAACTCACTCAGTGTATATTCAGGATGAGTGAACTGTAAGAAGATGACGTACGTGTAGTTAATGTTCAGTTATTTTCTTTTTCCAATTTTTATTCTGGCTTAGTATATTATAGATGTAAATCATTGCGTCTATCAAACATGGAAATGTCAAGAGACGTGATAATGTGTTATGATTGTGAGAGGGTGTAGTCATTTTCTAAACACTAAACTTGGGAGTTTCTTCCCTGGGGCCTGGCCTAGCATCCTTACCAAGTTAGGCTGTTGTTCCAGTTGGTGTTACACTGCAAGCCATTTATTTCCACAATTTATGGGGTAATTTGAGGCGATTCTGACTGGTGATAATTTTATACAAATACTCCATGTACATTTCTCACTAGCAACTCATAACGAGGGGGAAAGACTGACGGCCAAACGCCGAATTGACAACTCTGCAAAGACACGATATAGGTCTAATTTAACTGAAACTTTAAATAATGATCACGTTTGATATTAATCTAATCTTGCGACCGTTGTTAGCAGATTGATAGCTTTCCCTTCCCATAGCTTATGGTAAGTCTTTCCTATTTTTAATTGGAAGAAGACCGTCAATCAATTAACAACCAGGTACCCAATTACTGCTGGATGAACAGTAGGCGAGCAGTTAAGAATTGGTGCTCAGTCAATCACCCCTGGCCCAGACTAATCGTTTGCAGGGCAAGTGTATATTACCATTACACCACCAAGGACTGTTGGCCTTAGAACTTCCAGCAATTATCGTACAAGAACCAGTTTTAAACTAAAGCCTTAACGTAGGTCAAACAACGAATGATGTTCATCCATGGAAATAATTCCTTGGATGCAACCCATAACGCAGTGTTAACACTCGACCTGCACCTCGCGAGCGACTTGGTCCTGGGTTAAGAGTCCTGTCCAGGGAAGATTAACTGCTCGCCTCTGTTCACCGAGCAGTAATAGGGTACCTGTTTGTTAACCTACTGGAGGGTCATGTCCCAGGGAAAACTAGTAGGCAAGGCTTACCATAAACTAACGAAAATTAAAGCTCTCATCCTGCTAACAGGAGTCAGAAGTCGTCTGTTCCAGTACTCACCTGAGTAAAAAAAAACAAAAGACAAAAAAAAATTTACCGTTAGATGAAAGGAAACGTGACCAACCTTTTACGTTCCGCTCTGGGATCGAATCCGGGATCTCCAGGCGAGTCGAGAACGTAGACCACCATACTACTACCACCATAATAGAACGTTGACCACTATATTTACAGATGATTGACTGTCGAGAAACGGGACCAAAGAGCCAAAGTTCAACCCCCGCAAGCACAACTAGGCGAGTACTATTGAAGCCGTAAATGCCATGTGCGCGCCACATTACACAATCCATCTTGAAAAACTAAGGAAAATGTAGATTCGCAGTCACGACATCCTGCGCCAGCCACACTTTCTCCTCACTACATTTGAAGAGACTCTTAATCCACGTAAACAAAAACCATGTATACAATTTAAAACTCAGTACACTTGGGAGTAACTCAATTATCGGCTTATCACAAATAAACATGAAAAAATGCATCATTTAAATATGTCAACCGCAGTATTTCTCCAGTTAAGCCAACTTATTTCAACTATAGCAATTATTCCCCCTTACATAACCGAATTACTTAAGTAGCACAGCAAATTCCGAGGTGCCTCTGTTGCTAAGTAACCAGATGAGAACAGTTAGCGGTCAATGGAGTCTTGCGGGTGGCGGGGGGCATGGAGTCCGCCTGGCTCCGTGCCTCCGCCTCTATTGCCACCGCACTTACCACAGCTAGTAGTATCCATTGACGACAATCACACGTAATCTCACACGTCGTCACAGCCGTAGAGTTACCGGTGATGCATGGACTATTGACTTAACTTTAATCATAGTAGTAATTGGAATAATGTGATGATATTATTGCAACATTATGGTAATGGTCAGCAGTGGTCAGGCAGGCGAATACCCCCACCTTCCCACAAGTAGTACACTCATATCATCGCTACACCCACACCCATGCTACACCCACATTACACACCCCACACCCATGCTACACCCACATTACACACCCCACACCAACAGCTACACACCAATAGCTATAGACCCACACCACCACCTCCTCTGGGAGATAAAAAGACCTGGGGGTTGATATCACACCAGCCCTGTCCCCTGAAGCCCGCAAAGAGGATGTAATCAGTGGCGTATGCCAGGTTAGCCAACACGAGAACCGTTTTTAGGAACTTGCATAGGGAATTTAGAACCTTGCATACCACGTATGTCAGACCAAGCCTAGAATATGCAGCTCAAGAGTAGAGTCCGTATTTAGTCAAACACACGACTAAATTGGAGAAGGTTCAGAGGTATACCACCAGAGTTGAGGGGTATAAGCTACGAGGAGAAACTATGGGAATTAAACCTCATGTCGTTCGAAGAAAGAAGTTAGGGAAAACATGATCACATACAAGATTCTCAAAGGAATTGATGGGGTAAATAAAGATGGTTTATTTAACAGGTTGTTCACACACAAGGGGTCACATGTGGAAACCGAGTACCTAAATGAGCCATTAAAAAAAAGTTATTTTTAGTGTCAATAGCTAATAAATAGAATGTACTAGGCAGTGAAACGATGGAGACAGACTCCATACAGTTTCAAATGTATATGATAAATGCCAAATAGGCCCAGGAATCTATGCAGCAGTTGACTGATGGTTGACAAGAGGGACCAAAGAGCTGAAGCTCAACCCCCGCAAGCACAATTAGGCGAATACACTTCACCCACACACACACACTTCAATACAATTCTATTACTCTTTGCATCTTATACAAAGCAAGAGGGCTGACAAAGTGACAAATGAGAATGACTAAGACCAAAATAATGCAGTTTGGCCTCTTATGGCTTGCTGTTACCAAGCTTTGACGTCACAACATGTATATGTATAATCTGTCCCCTATACCCTGTCCCTGCTACCAAATTGTGCCGAGGAAGCACTTACATGAATGGAGGAGTCTTGGGGATGGTTATTAATGATGTATATGGGTGTGTGTATTTTATTAAGGTCACGAGCGTTGTCAATAGAAGTGCATTACACATTACTGATATTAAATACATGCGCCTGTCGAGAAGTAAATTACATTATTTAGAATCACGAGAAAAATAAATCAAGATCTTAGTAGAAACTGAAAGCATAAGTTAGCCTACCCTTATGACGACTACATAACATACTAATTCAAATATGCTCAAATAATAGCCATATTCACTTACCCTATATCTTCTAGTTAACTTCCGATGAAGTCTAATAAAAACGCGAATGAGATCCTCACCCAATAAAAACAATGATAAATATATTTCATTAAGAATGCACTTCAAACCGCGTTAATGACGAAAAAACATAACTATCACTGAAGGCGGGGCGAGGAGGCCGGAGCAACAACCCTCCGCACACCTTGAGAGCTCAGCCCGCACTGGCTGCCAGCTGGCTCCCACCTCGGGGGGAGAAGCCGCGCTACAAGGTTCCCTTTGGCAACTCTGGCAACTTAGTGCCTCATTCTTCCTGTGATTTTGGAACAATTTTGGATATCTACTCTTTATCTTTTTTGGGGGGACATTAATTACCGTGAATATCTTCTGGCTACACTGACATGATTTCTGTAATGTGAAGAACAGAGGAAATAGGTTGTTTAATGCTATTTTACTGGTGTTTAGAAACGTAAGTAACCTAATAATATTAAATACTACTACTACTAATAATAATAGTAAATAGTAATTTTTATTTAAGCAAGAGTTCATAAATAGGATAACTCCCTTAGTGAAAGTAATAAATGAATAAATATCACTTCGATAAAAGTGAGTATAGAACTACAACGTTAAATTTGAAATTTTGCGCAAAATAGCTGTATTAAGCATTTTAACGTGTCGTAAAACAGCAAAAATATAATTATAATGATGATGAATACTCACTGGTGTGGAGTAGAGGATGATACGCACGTCAGTTGGTCAGGTTAATCCTCGACACATCTGGACACAAACCGGGTGGGTGGCCACACTGACGCCCTCGCTCTGTTACAAGGGGAAAAAACAAATAAGATAACCTTAGACTGATAATCTTCAGAGACACGTGGTCAGGGAGACTACTGTACGGAGTTGAATAACTAAAAATGACAATATAGATACGAATATAGACGGTTCGGTTCCTATAACGAGGCATTTCCTTACTCCTGATCCTTCTGTTCACCTAGCAGTAAATATATATATCTATGGGAGTTAGTGAAATGCTGTGGGGGGGTTCATTCCAGTTACAGCCCTGCTCCTGTGTCAGGTAAGTACACCACGGGTTCACCATAGCCCGTGCTACTCGGAACGTTTTGTTCCGAGTAGCTGAATCTAAAACAACAAATGCTGTGGGTTGGTGAATTGAACTAGTTCACTAATTGTAATCATTACCTTCTACAGGTACCACGGTTTGAAATAAAACCATTCATACACTGAGAGAGAGAGAGAGATTAAATACAAGTCAATAGGTGATCACAGCTTACTTTAAAAAGGCACCACTCTCAGTAACGGAAAGATACAAAGACTTAATCCATATACATTACTTACAATATTATCTCTTCATAATTTACACAAATTAAACTTATAACTTAAAATTACTCACAACAGTCTCCTTGAAATTTCTTTGTTGCTATTCAACAATACTAGTTATAAATTAGTTCACACTCCTACTCCATCCTATTTACTGGAAATATACCAATCTAGGCCTACCCTGATATGCATGTATGTTACACATTAAAATTACAGCAACATACGCAATTATTCTATATAATAACACAAGACGACATTAGAAATGAGTTACAGCAATGGGGAAACTATAACACTAGTTTTCTCATTAAGTTTGTTTGACAAGACTATTGTGACTTATATCATCTATTTAAAACAAGCTGATTAGGGTCTACTTCGGCAAATTAGCATACGATTTGCCAATCACAATCTACTTTAAGTTAGCATATGCTCAGTGTTAAACTTGCATATTTTATCTTGGCAACATTTTAATTTAAGCAAAACATTCGTTTTTGAACAATTAATTATGCACACTATGGTGAGGAAATTTCAACCCAGCTATTTTAATAAAGTTATGGCTCGGGTTTAAGCCTAGTCCATAAGCGTAGCAGGGGCAGTAGTAGGCTTAAGAGTAGGGGGGGGGGAGGGAAGGAAGGAATGAACTATCAGGAGAAAGCGCCAAGCCACTACGACTATATAGCCCTTGGAAAGGGTCAGGATAAGGATTCGGGAAAGGACGGGGAGAAGGGAATGGTAACCAACCGCTTGCATGGACGGCCGGGAATTGAACGCCGACCTGCATGAAGCGAGACCGTCGCTCTATCCGTCCTGCTCAATTGGTTGGGCTGGGCGACCCATAGGAGCCCTCGCAAAGCTTATATTCAGGCTTCCTGTCCCAGACTAAGGCTGATAATACACGTGTCTCTTGGATAAGCGAGCCGTAGCACCCACACCAGTGTCAGTCAGACCTTCCACACACCGCGGCGAGCATAGAGAACTATGGCCACCAAGAAGTCCACTACGGGCTCACCATAGCCCGTGCTACTTGGAACTTTTTCTTCCAGGTAGCGAATCTTAAACAACATATGGCCACCAGTTAACCAGTAGAGTATACATATGTGTACTAAATTAGCCCCTAAGATAGCATAAATTAGGTCTAGGATGGCTTATTTAGGCTCTGGATAGGTTAGGGTCTTTAGTTCCATTTTTTGGCGTGCCATTTCGAGTAATCCAATGCTATTACTAAACGTAAAATTGTGTGGGGGTCAAACAGTCCATTTTTGTACGTTTGGCCAAACAGTTGTTATTCGTACTATCTTTTTTTTTTGGAGAAAGGACTAGAATTTTCACAGCCTTAACCACACCGCTTGCAGGTCTAAAGTCCCTCTAAATATTGTATAATTCCCTCTAAATATTGTCTAATTCCCCTCTAAAGATTGTCCAATTCCCTCTAAATATTGTAAAATTCCCTCTAATTATATATATACTATATAGTCGTGAAAAGCTTAGTGCTTTCTCCTGATAATTCCATTTCCTCTAATTATTTTCTCTAAATATAGTCTAACTTTCTTTAAATGATTTGCAATCAACCTCAAACCTTTTTTCTTTAAGATTTTATGTTATAGTTTGTGTTGGTGCGTGAGAGGTGTCTCCTGAGTCCCGCTGGCGTCCTTCCCTACACCTCAAGGGTACGAAGGCAACCCGTCCTCTTACAAATTGCGTCGCTTTCCGCTGATATGCGCTACGGCCAAAAATGGCTGTACTAATTTGAAAATTAAGAAAATAATTGAAAATAAATTTTGGATTTTTTTTCTTCTCCAAAACAGCAAGTTAAAAGGGTTCTCTGGTAGAGTTAGGAGGGCAGGAAGTTCTCCTAAGGTTTCAAAACCAAACGTTAATTGAAAGTTTTCTCTCCTAACCTAGCAGCCTAAGGTAGAGGACCCATCACAGAAAACGGGACAGTACGTCACTTTCGTGAGCCGATTCCATTTTCAATTACGTCCGTTTTTAGCAGAAGTGCGCATGCGAGCGGAAAGCGACGTAATATGTACGAGGATGTCCTTCGCCGCCCTTGGCGAGCTTCCCCCTGAGCATTTATTTACGTCATGGCCTGTCTCCTTCCACCCCAGCATGGCCACTATAACTGCTGCTGCCATATCCTGCCTATGGGCATGTCTGGCCGGAGTCTATTCACATTTCCTCGCTAATTACATAGTTGACACCGCCTGGTCTTGAGTTACTGTTTAGGTGAAGAACCAACCTTTGCCCCCCCCCCTCTCTCTCCTCTCTCCTCTCTCCTCTCTCTCTCTCTCTCTCTCTCTCTCTCTATCTCTATCTCTCTCTCTCTCTCTCTCTCTCTCTCTCTCTCTCTCTCTCTCTCTCTCTCTCTCTCTCTCTCTCTCTCTCTCTCTCTCTCTCTCTCTCTCTCTCTCTCTAAGACTAGGCTGTCAATTGAAGTACCTTGTGAAACTGCAAGCATGAACTGTATATCTTACCTCAGCTCATCTGAAGTAAGTAATTATCAAAAGAAGGTACCAAGCCGGGAAGGCTATGTGTACAGCGCAGCTCATCTGATGCCTGCCTTATAGAGACTCATTTATTTCATGAGGTTATTATTTGAAACTATTTTCTATGAATTTTTTTATATCTATGAAATCTATTTTTCTATGAAACTATTATTTGTTATCCTACCTCAGCTCATCTAAAGCCTGCCCCTAGATTTTGTTATTAAAAATTATTATTAGGAATGATCTTTATTTAAATCTAAGTAACAGTCATATAAGGAACAGGATGAGTCAGTAGCCAACAGTGTGCCAGAGCCTTCATGTGATCAGCTCTCACGTGTATCAACCTGTTGAGGGAACAAGCTCCAGATGCGAGTCATCCTCGGGGTGAATGATCGCTGATGGAGTGATGTTCATGAGAAAGGCAGTTCCAGCAAGAGGCTGTTGATGGCTGAGAGCCTTGTGTCACGGGTGTCAATTTGCCAAGTACTGGTTGTCCGCGAAGCTGAGCCGGGTGCAAAACTTTGATAATGTTTGCACATTACAGTAAGTCCATTAACATCAAAAAGGTGTTGGAGGCGTTGATGTTCAGACCATTCCCACCAGACTTGATCGAGACTAGACATGAGTCTTCTTGCATGGGTTCTCCACTTTGTCCAAATTTCTGATGAATAATGAAGGGCAGGCAATCCAGGAGAACGAACTTGTGCTTCATATAAGGATTTGCAGCCCTTGCTGTCAAGATGTGAGATGCGCCGTAGGGCTGTAAGTTTCCTGGCTGCTTTTTGGACTAGGCTAAGCGCGTGGCTCTTCATTGTCATAAAAAGAGTCAAACTTCATGTCCAATATGTCAGTTTCATCCCTGAACTCTAGGTTTTTGCCACCCATTTGCAAGTTTGCCCGATTTACAATGTGCGGACTAACTAACATCATCGCCTGTGTCTTCTCAGCCGCAAATGGGACCGGTCGTCTCCTTCCCCCAGATAGAAATTACTGAAAGTTGGTGCTTGATGAGTTGGCATTTGTAGCAGTTGGCATTTCTTCCTTTCCAAATGTAAAGGTTAGCATGCAGTCACCAGCATAGGTTACAGCTTCAGGGATGAGATGAAGTAGCTCGCTGAAAAAGACATCCCACAACAGAGGGCCAACCATACTACCCTGGTACGTTGGCACCAACTGAGTGACTTTCGGATTCTGCTCCCGTTAAGAACTACTCTTAAAGTCCGTTCTTGAAGGTAATCCCTTATTAACTATAAGCTGGAACCAAAGATGCCTAGTGCTTGAAGCTAGACCCGGCCAAAGGCACCTGGTAGGTCCAGAGCAGCATCACCAACTCTCTCTCACTCTCTCTCTCTCAGATCAACAAAACACACACTGTTTTTTTACAAATTGTTACTTTGATGCAACGACATTGTTAAAAAAAAGTTGTAATTACAGTGTGTTTAAGTTGGGATTTGATTTTTTTATTAACACCTTTAGGTACATCTGCATTTGTGCAGCACTCCTAGGCTATATGAAGAGGAGCACAGAGAACTAGCTACGGGGCGCTTAAAATTCCCATCACGCAGGATGGTTAGTCATACAAGGTCATGTGATCGGTAGTCTGCACTAGTAAACTGTGTATGCATTAACTATGAGTGTATCATGAAGATTACGAAAAAATTTATCACTCAGAATGTTCGATAATATGCTTATTGTTTGTGATGTGTGAGGTGTGTGTGTGTGTGTGTGTGTGTGTGTGTGTGTGTGTGTATATATATATATATATATATATATATATATATATATATATATATATATATATATATATATATATATATATATATATATATAAATATATATATATAAATATATATATATATATATATATATATATATATATATATATATATATATATATATATTTTTTTTTAATTAATACATTAGGTTACATCTGCATTTGTGCAGCTATCCTGGATCTGTGTGAACAGCTGAAAATATTTTGATAAACTCTCTGGGAAACTTGACCCCCATTTCAGACTTCGAAGGACTTGCTAGGATTCGGAATAGGAGGCGATTTTTCTTAAAGAGGGGCATAGGGAGTCGACCCCCGACCATCCTCTGATACTCCCCAATCACAAAGCCCCATACAAAGTTCCGTAACGATAACCCCAAGCTCCTGGCCTCCGACCTGAGGCCAGGAGCCTCAGGTCAGAATATCTAAAACTGACAGATATTCTCGTATTCCCCCACACACACACTGGTTACTTGCTGTGGCTGTGTGGTGTCTGCTGACTCCTGGAGCTCCTCGATTGTCTAGTCATATGGAAGTCAGCGTCTTGACGCTTTTAGTTGTGCCTTTGTTTTGCATTACCTTAGTTTCTGTCAGTTCGTTTTTTTAAGGCATGTGTATAGTAGTACTGGAGGATATTAGAGCTATATAAATAATAGTTTATAATAGTCATAATAATAGTAATAATAATACAGGTTCAAATTACCTGTAAAATGTTTTGTTGATTTTACTGTAATTATTCTACTGAAAATTATCTGTACCTGTAAAGAAAAGGTGTAAAATACCTGCTAACATTTTTTATCAATTTTACTGTTAATTTATCAAATTTTTTTTCTGTTAGTTTAAGGACTTGCCCGAAACGCTATGCGTGCTAGTGGCTTTACAGGAATGTTAATTCAACTTATTTTCTATATTCTCTGTTAACCCCCAATGTAACTTCTTGTACATAAATAAATAAATAAATAAATAAATAAATAAATAAATAATAATAATAATAATAATAATAATAATAATAATAATAATAATAATAATAATAATTTTATTTAAACAAAGGTACATATATACATTCATAAAAGATTGGATGAATCATGGGTAGGGCAGGTACAATGCCTAAAGCCACTAATACGCAAAGCGTTTCTTTCAGAAACAGAAAAATTTAAATAACTAAAACACTTGAAACTAAATGAGATTAAAAACAATAATTAATTAAAGTACGGGAATATAAATCAAATAACAATTATTAAATGATGACAGGAACAGCAAAAATTGCAACAGAACATTAATTTTACAGCATAAAAAAAAACATTGTTATTAAATTTTTACATAAAAGATAGCAGTATTACAGGTTCAGTAACTAATGTTCAGTAATAGCAAAACACAGGTTGACATTTAGGAAGTAAGGTAGGTTACATATAGTTTTTCATGTAGTTCTTAGTTTCTGTGGGAACCGACCTGTGAGATTTATATTTATTTAATTTATATGAATTTATATTTACGTTAATTTATATACTTCGATAGCAATTTGTATAATGATAAGTGGACTGTATTTCTGCAATAATCTCTTAATCTCACAAATCGATCCTCTACACATTAGGGGGGGTTATTAAATTAATATATATGCAGCCAATCAAACTACAAAATTAACTACATACATTGAAGAGGTTCCTTATCTTATAGTACAGCAGGTTAGTCCACCAGGTATAACTAGGGTGTAGACACCAAATTATCCTCTTTGAGGTAGCTTCCATCACCCAGTAACTGGTGCACAAAATCTTGCATCCTCGTCTTGACCTGTCAAAAGTGCGCTAGCTGTGAAGCCAGAATCCTATATATGACAAGTTATATCAGAGAAAACTGTACAGTACATGGAACATTGAAGACCTGGCTTAATTACCTTTAGTTTGAGGCTTCCACGTGATCTAACCGGGTCACCCTATATCCTGACATTAATGGCCATAAATGAATGATAAACGGGTTTCGGATAGACACTTAACTTGAATTTGTAGACAGCGTGTTGGAGATGGTACCTTTGGTTTCCATAACACTACGTCCAAGTAAAATTAACAGGAGCCGAATTTGCTCCCGTGTGAGCCTCTGGTCTCAATATAAAACAATGGCTGTTTAACACTCCATACTATTGACGTTACTGGCCGACATTGTCCAGAATGATAGGAGCCGAATTTGCTCCACACGTCTCGGAGGTGACACAACAATCCTGCCCTCCTTCCCCACTCTGACGCCTGGCCTACTTTGTCCAGATTTCAGAAAGTGATAGAAGGGTCACATTTACTCTACTTTAATATTGATAATTAAGTTAATTTATATAAGATGTTTTTATGATGGTAAAGTCCAAAGACTAATGTATTTAAGAATAATTCCCAGCAGAATAGCTGGTCAATTATAATAGTATGTGGTGATGATATCCCGTTTTCTATAGACGGTAATTCCACTACAAGTTACGTTTTCTATGGGTAACTTGTTGGTAATACAGCTATTATCTGTATGATTATTAAATGGTGTCGGATTTTCCGACAGTTTCCCTTTTATACTAGTTGAGAGAAGGATGATGTGAATAGGGAGGTCATTCCACATTTTATGACTCTTGATTTGCAGAGCATTTAGGCTTTGGTTAAGTCGCACTCTTGGAATATCAAACAGATACTTTTTTCTAGTGAGGTGTCCATGGGTTCTGTAACAGTCCTCTGGGAAGCGTTAAAGTTTGGGATTAGCATTGCAATTCAGTGTTTTATATATATATATATATATATATATATATATATATATATATATATATATATATATATATATATATATATATATATATATATACATTTATATATACATATATATATACATGTATATATATATATATATATATATATATATATATATATATATATATATATATATATATATATATATATATGTATATATATATATATGTATATATATATATGTCGTACCTAGTAGCCAGAACTCACTTCTCAGCCTACTATGCAAGGCCCGATTTGCCTAATAAGCCAAATTTTCCTGAATTAATATATTTTCTCAAATTTTTTTCTTATGAAATGATAAAGCTACCCATTTCATTATGTATGAGGTCAATTGTTTTTTATTGGAGATAAAATTAATGTAGATATATGACCGAACCTAACCAACCCTACCTAACCTATCTTTATAGGTTAGGTTGGGTTAGGTAGCCGAAAACGTTAGGTTAGGTTAGGTTAGGTAGGTTAGGTAGACGAAAAACCATTAATTCATGAAAACTTGGCTTATTAGGCAAATTGGGCCTTGCATAGTAGGCTGAGAAGTGCGTTCTGGCTACTAGGTACGACATATATATATATATATATATATATATATATATATATATATATATATATATATATATATATATATATATATATATATATATATATATAGCACTCGTGAGAAGATGAGTAGTGACTTAATATCTAACATATGCAAAGATTTGAGTAAAGGGATGAATGCTGTCAATTCAATTTCTTTCTTTATTACGAGTGGGAGTTTGTTATGGCTGATTTATGTTGAGTATTAGGGGAGTCGTAGATAATTTTTGGGGGAAGTGGCGCCCCAGGCATAGATACCATAATGTGAGATAAGTATAGATGAGCGAGAAATATAACGTCGCCAGGGCAGGGCGAGGTACATAGTATATTTTGGAAAGTTGTGTTTTTGCGCTAAGGTTACGGAATTACCTTCTCTAACCTAAAACCTCTTTTTACTTTGTTAATTCTGGCATTAATGAGAAATTTGTAGTTATGCTGTACCAATTAGGAAGAGAATGGGGCGGTTGTGAGCGTGACGGAGACTCACGAACGCTGTGGAGGAAGGTACTGTGGGGGAAGGGGGTTGGACGCACACATGCAGCTGTTATGCCAGAAACCTTCATGTAAACAATGAAGGTGAAACAAGAGAAGTGTTTGGGTGGGTTACGTCATACACACACACTGATGGGTTTATGGGGCCCCTAGGGAGGTGATGAAGTTGTGCGGTGGTGGGGGGAGGAGGGTGACGGAGCTGCCATCATCCATGAGTGGTAACAGATGAGCCACGCTGCAGGGGCGTCTCGGCTCCCCACCACTACCACTAGCCGCCAAAAAATAAAAAAATAAAAACTCCGGCCCTCAGAGGAAGTAATCAATAGTGGTCACGACTTTCCTACGTGAGGGTAACTTGTCATGTGAAGAAATTATTGGGTGCGAAGATATAGTTAAAGAAACTATAAATTAATGAGGCTCCAATTTTGAAATCACTGTTGGAGGACACTATAACGGCAAGCCGTCCTATTACAAGTTATATCACTTTTCGCTCGTATGCGCTACGGCCATAAAAAGTTGTAATTTAAAAACGAAAATACAGTAGTCTAATACTGTAGTTTGATTGGCTGCATATATTTAAATTTAATATAAACCCCCTTAATGTGCTAGGAGTCGATTTGTGAGAATATTGCAGAAATATAGTCCGCTAAACATCATACAAATTGCTATCGAAATATATAAATTAACGTAAATATAAACAATATATAAATTAAAATAAATTAAATATAAATCTCACAGGTCGGTTCCCTACACCGGTGGCTGTGAGGACAGCACGCTACACATAATCCAGTGGCCCGGGATCGATTCCCGGCGCCGGCGAGAAACAATGGGCAGAGTTTCTTTCACCCTGGTGCTCCTGTTACCTAGCCGTAAATAGGTACCTGGAAGTTAGACAGCTGTTACGGGCTGTTTCCTTTGACCTGTGTGTGTGTGAAAAAAAATAGTTAGTAACTGTTGATTGATTGACAGTTGAGAGGCGGGCCGAAAGAGCAGAACTCAACCCCCGTCAAAATCCCCAACGGACAAGTAACGTGGTACTATAATCCACAGCTGATCAGCAATTAAACACGTTTTCTGTCAGGGTCGGCAGGTAAAGGTCGGTTACGTTAGTTCTCCGCATCATAGTACACCATTTAGAGTCCGCCGAGGCAACACGAAAGGTAATATAGTAATTAGCCTCAGCGGGCGGACATCGAAAAGCCTACATCAGGCTACCTGCCTCCGAGAATGGGAAACCTTGAAATTTAACCAGAACGCCTCACCACGTACTTCTCAATATAGCGGACGCAGTAAGGAGGGAAAAACAAAAATACTATTGCCATTCCGATTTATAATTCAGAGGTGCTCTAGTGACAGTACACAACCCGCATCAGTCATCACTGTCGCCATCCCGCCAGTGACAACTACACCTACTTCGAGACACCCCTGGTCACCAGCCTCCACACCCGCTACACCTCCTGCCGGCCCGGGGTGTAGAGGGGTTCTTGCGTATCAGTAACTGATTGATTGATAAAGATTAAGCTACCCAAGAGGTGGCACGGGCATGAATAACCCGTAAGTGATGGCCCTTTTGAGCCATTACCAGTATCAAGAGCAGATACTGGAGATCTGTGGAGGTGCGACTGCACCCTGCGTGACGGGAGATGTCTCCCGTGTGCGTATCAGTAACTGATTGATTGATAAAGATTAAGCCACCCCAAGAGGTGGCACGGGCATGAATAGCCCGTAATTTGCTATTCGATATCAGTAACTGTTGGGGAGGGAGGTCTATTGCTTGTTCGGCTCCACCTCACGGCCTTGTTGTACCTGTTGCGTTATAATTGAACTATTTTGACGTTCGATTTGTCGCATCTATCTTTAAAGATGTGGATGGAGGTGGCTTTTACAACTGCTTTCGGCGTGATCCACTTGTTGACCTCCCGTACTGGGTACGGGAATTTCGTTGCATTTCTTTGATTCATTTACGTTTCCAGCTCCAACTTGCCAACCCCAGGATCCCGGTGAAGCGGTGTGCCAGTCCAAAGACCCCAATGAAGCGGAGTGTCATCCCCAGGATCCCGGTGAAGCGGAATGTCAGCTCAAAGACCCCGATGAAGCGGTGTGTCAGTCCAAAGACCCCGTTGAAACGCTGTGTCAGTCCAAAGACCCCGTTGAAACGCTGTGTCAGCCCCAGGGCCCCAAAACCGGGAGTGGATCCGGGCTGTAGCCACCGAGACTGTGTGTGTAGCACTGCATCGGTAAAAACTTGTGGGTCCACCCTTGACCAGTGTAAAGACCAGCCATCCCCCTGCCCACCCACCTCTCACGCACCGGCAGGGCACAATACCCTGTACACCCCTTGTCAGCACATATCCCCCTTCCGTCGTAGTTCTCACACGCCTTTTGTGTTTCTCCCTGCCCTCATGTTCCCC
The DNA here is from genome assembly GCF_040958095.1 of Procambarus clarkii. Classification (NCBI taxonomy): domain Eukaryota; kingdom Metazoa; phylum Arthropoda; class Malacostraca; order Decapoda; family Cambaridae; genus Procambarus; species Procambarus clarkii. The sequence goes on along the minus strand of NC_091150.1, from coordinate 34,214,927 downwards.
GGTGGCCACTGCTTTGCTCTTCCTGAAAAAATTACCCTCTTTTTATTATCTTGTTTTGGTGTACGATTGAGTTTTCCTTTAATTCTCTCTCTCCCCGTTCCACGTGGATCGCCTTTCCGCCGACAGTACAACCTGTCCTCCAACAAAGGACGTCGCTTTTCGCTCGTATGCGCTACACAAGGCCAAAAAATGTCGTATTAGAAAATGGAAGCGGCGCGCGAAAGTGACGCACTCTCTCGTTTTCTGTTTTGGGTCCTCTGGTAGATTAGGAAAGGAGACTTTTAAACTAGAGGTTTTCTTGACGTTGGGAAAGTTTAGGAGGACGGACTGCACTGACGGTGGATCAACATTTGTCGGTCAATTATAAGCAAGCGGACGGACTTACAGAACAGATAACGTAAGCTTTTAAGGGTTGACAGATGTTAATCTTCTTGTTTGAGGAGCTGTTCACTTGAGACAGTTAAGCAAGTCCCAGCTGTGTCTGGGTACAAGTGACAGGATGAACAACCCAGCGGGTTTTCTTCCTATTGGGGAGTGTTGTACATGCTGCTATGGCGGTGTGTCCACTTACAAGATGAGTGACGCTGCCCAATAAACTCGCCCCTCGGGGCAAAATTTAAAAAAATAGGAAACCATTAGTGGCTTTTTGTAATGTACATGTATTACCTAAGTATTCTCCACTGTATTATGTATCCTATAAATGTATTTTGTATGTCTAAATTATTATTAGTATTATTATTTAGTATTATTATTTAGTATTATTATTGGTGTATCACCTCTGGTGCAATGGTAGGGACCCATAGCCTCGGCAAAGGGAACAAAAAGCATTCAGGGGAAAACTTGTCGTCTGGTTCTAAATACGTGTCCAGCCGTTTGTGGGAGGGGGGGAAATGTTAGAGGAACGGTCTCGATTCATGCAGGTCGGCGTTCAATCCCCAACCGTCCAAGTGGTTGGGCACCATTCCTTTCCCCCGTCCCATCCCAAATCCGTATCCTGATGATTGATGAAGATTAAGCCAAACAAGAAATGACACGGGCATGAGTAGCCCGTAGTAGATTAGATTTTTAATATAATCTACTAAGTAGATTACTTAGATGAAGTAGATTAAATCTAAGTAGAGAGTGGTAGATTTTTGGGAGTGAATGTGATCTTTGGTCGAGAGAGACGAGGTGATTGCATATCCTGATCACTTCCAAGTGTTAAATAGTCGTAATGGCCTAGTGCTTTCTCCTGATATTTATGTTCCCTTCCCTTGCTTCCCTGTCAAACCCTTCTTTATTATTATTGTACACTATATTACACAAGATTACACCGTTGCATAATTGATTGGTTACAAAATTTGAACATTAAGAGGAAAGCAAAGGGAATTTATTTCCCTAGACGCTGAGGCTTCAAACTCCTCTGATCCTGGGCAGGAACCGGAGATGCAACGGACATTTCCACTCTGGATCGCTACACCGAGACGCTGGGAAGGGAAGCTCGCTGCTCTAGGGTCTCTTGTTGTTTAGATGAGCCTGGAACCCAGATCCGTAAGAAATCTCCTTGCACTCTCTCCTTATGGACCAAGGGTCTTCGGATCCAATAGAAACAAAGTTGTATCGGTGATCTATTTCGTTGTATATGTTTGATTTGTCTCTTTCCCCTGTGTGTGGCAGCAGCTCCTGCTTGACAGAGAGCGTGATGTATATGGCTGCCAGAGATGGATACACGAGTATAGTCCTACACCAATTGTCTACCATTTTTCCATGGGTGTAGTGTGATTCCATCCAGTCGAGCAACAAAGGAAGTACAATTATTGTACATTAGAGTATGGCTCTCTCTGTGCTGGACACTGGGCAGAGGCAAGGCTCCTGTTAATGATATCATTGACGTCAATGTGTCTTGTTTGCCGACCACCTGATTTCCCGTAGTGCAGGTAATGCAGCCCATATTTATCTGCATTATTATTTGTATAAAATAATAATCGTCATTAATGAACCATCTTCACTAAATATTGTCACTAAATATAACTCTGTAACCATAATCACCACCTGGCACTGCTGGGGGTATTCTGTCTATAAACTTCACTTTCCTTCACCACCTTCCTTACCCTTCACCACCTTCCTTACCCTTCACTACCTTCCTTACCCCTTCACTACCTTCCCTACCCTTCACCACCTTCCTTACCCTTCACCACCTTCCTTACCCTTCACTACCTTCCTTACCCCTTCACTACCTTCCCTACCCTTCACCACCTTCCTTACCCTTCATCACCTTCCTTACCTTTCATCCCTTCCTTACCCTTCATCCCTGTAACCATTTGCACTAAATATTCCTCAATAAATAAACTACATAAGAGTCATTAACATTTAATCATGTAGAAAATAATATACTAGATTAATCTTAGCAAGGACGGAGTCTGGTATTTAGCGAGATTGGAAATTTGTGTAATTTGCCGTTTCAAGCCAAGGGGAAGGGCATGGGGGCTCGACCCCCGACCCACCTATGACCAGCCCCGGACAAACACCAGTCACACTGCAAAGTTGGGTGAGGCTGGCCCCAAAGCGTCTGGCCCCCATCCTCGAACAGACAGGCATACATACAGATAGACATACAGGCAGACAGACATACAGAGGCAGACAGAAAAACATCATCTTTTTATAGATACGACACATTATACATTTAATCGCCATACTTTTCAGACTGTGTCCGATCGCACAGTTTGTAACAGTTTTGAGAGTTCCTCCTTTGAGAAATAGTTAGAGCAACTGTATGTTGGCGCATGTTCACGTTTTGTTGAGGCTACGAGAAATAAAAGCTGCCAAAACCCAAACTTAAATATTCACAGGACTAGTGTAACACATATATACGTGTTCTATTAGACCAAAGATAGCTGTACACGAAGCCTAGGATTGTTTAGACAGGTTAGGCTAGGTAAGGTCTTCAGTTTCTTTTCGTGTTTTTAATATGCCATTTGGGCTAATTTAGTAATACAAAATATTAACGTTTTTGTATTCAACAATCCATTTTTGTACGTTCGAACAGACTGTTGATACAAGCACTATCGGTACTACTGGATGAACCGTGTTACACAAGACCGTTGAAGGTTCCTGCTGGTGCCGCCGCCACGACACTCATGCTTATGATAAGATGAATCAAGGTCGCCTCAATGATACATGTTTGGACTATCACTCTCAAGGTCGACAGAGCGTCGCTCTCGCTTCTTGCAGGTCGATCCCTGATGTTCCTAGTGGTTGAACAGTGTTTCTATTTGTATTCATATCCTAATTCATATCTTGTTCTCATACCCCTTTCTAGTGCAGTATCGACAGTTCTTTAATTTTCTTGTCACATTCTACCCCCATATCCCTTCCAAGTGCTACCTGGTCATATTAGATCAGCATGTTCTCACAGTCACCCTATTTTCCATTTAGAGGAGTCGAGTATGTCTATTGGTAAGATACGTTTCAATAAATTTGTTTTAATGTACTTGTGAATGCACGCAAGTGTAAAAATGAAATGCAATAACGTTCAGAGTATCGGAGTTCCATATCAAATTATTTGGATAGAATGGTTAAGTGTGAATTGTTAACGTGTATAGAATGTGAAACTTGGGTCATACTGTTGTTATTGTAATAGATTCAGCTACTGGGAACAACAAGTTCCAAGTAGCACGGGTTATGGTGAGCCCGTAGTGGACTCACCTGGCACAGGAGCGGGGCTGTAACTGTAACTTACCTGACACAGGAGCGAAGGGGTTGGGTCATACACAATGTAGCTCTTATGTATACTGTTCCAACCTCACATTTGGGTCATGCAGTGTGGCTCTTATGTGTATATTGTTCCCACCTCACACCTGATATACTGCAGTATTTACGCAATGAACCATATCGTCAAAATTCCCGAACTTTATTGACATTAAATGCAAACAACAGCGGCGGGACCATCAGCTCTGGACGGGTCAGACAAGGCCTCCGTGTGTAAGCTTCCGGTGAGGGGAAGTAGCACATTTTTAGTGTCAAGTTCAGACACACGGGCTGCTCACTGTGGCGCCAGCGGCAAATGCATGTTCTTGAACTTTAGCGAAGATGACGTTTTACCTGCAAGATAAACCCTACAAAAATAACATCACAAATTGATCACTCTGTAAATAGTACCTATTTTATTTTTAATAGCAACATTGCTCGCCATCCAGAGTATAAGGCACACCTCAGCTCGAGTGTAGGCGTCCCAAGCTTAAATTAGTAAGCTATTCAACCCAAGCTTGTGACGTGAAACACTAGTGAAGACGTTGTTGTTGTTATAGATTCAGCTACTCAGAACAAGTTCCAAGTAGCACGGGCTATGGTGAGCCCGTAGTGGACTTACCTGGCACAGGAGCAGTGCTGTGTCCATGGAAGTGAAGACGTTTCGATCGTCACTTGTGGTAGTAACACCACACCCGGAGCGTGGTGTTACAGTGTTGCCACACGAGGCCCAAGCCCTAGCCGTTGACTCAAGTGTACTTACCTCTCGCGGGAACAAGAATACACCTTCGCTTACATAATAACCATGACCTAAATACTCCGCCCAGCCGCCAGCAACTATATATAACCTACAGTGTGCCCCACAACCTGTATAAGATGCCGATTTGTATTCAGCTTCGCAATCTATATAGCATGAAAGAGAGACAACAACGGCACTTCCATGCCAAGTTAAAATTCAAGTTCAAGTATGTTTATTGAGATAAAAAATACATCTCAAAGGGATAGAGTAACTTAGGCTATTTCTAGCCCCCCTCACTTTCATGCCATTGGAAGATTAATTTCACCCATTTTATATTATAATCCCTCCCTTCCTACGCAGTAAAATACGATGCCTTGAATCATAAGATATTCTACTCACATTAATAAATCGCGACACCACCCAACTGATGCTGTTTGAAAGGCAGTTGTCCAGACAATGAGTGGCAGGCTGGCAGCACCCTTAACCACCTACGGGCTCACCATAGCCCGTGCTGCTTGGAACTTTTTGTTCCGGGTAGCGAATCTTAAACAAGAACAAACCCCTAATCACATTTTGATTAGGGCAGAGGAAGGGGGGGGGGGGTGTCGGTATAAACAACTGGGCCAAATATGTTTCCGTATTCCTTGCACTCGTATGTGTTTATTTCTAATACTGACATATTAATTGTAAGTGAATCGTTATCATCCTTAATTCTTTACGCCGGGCACAGGCACGACAACAAAAATAATGATTGTAAAAATAAGAGTATTTCATGTGGATTTAATCTCATATTATCTTCCGAATGCATTATAGAACTAATGGGTTAGCCAAATAACAGGTTTTTAAAGGAGGGGCTGACTTAAACCTTGGCCTATCTATGGCAGTAAAACACTAAAACACTTTATAAATCATAGACGAAGTGAACTAGGTATCCATCTATCTTACTACCATGCAAGAAGAACACGCACATATGGATCATCCAATAACATCAACAGATTACTAGATGTCACTACTGCTCGGTTTAGGCTCCGGTATAAGTATATCAGGAAATGTGCTTTACCTCCCGATATAGACCTTAACAAATGTGAACTGTGTTAGCCAGGGGCCAGATTCACGAAGCAGTTACGCAAGTACTTACGAACGTATACATCTTTTCTCAATCTTTGACGGCTTTGGTTACATTTATTAAACAGTTTACAAGCATGACAACTTGCTAATCAACTGTTGTTATTGTTATAAACAGCCTCCTGGTGCTTCGGAGCTCATTAACTGTTTAATAATTGTAAACAAAGCCGTCAAAGATTGAGGAAAAATGTTCACATTCGTGAGTACTTGCGTAACCGCTTCGTGAATCTGGCGCCAGGCTTTTGGGTCACCCTGCGTCAGTATGCGAGAGAATGTGAAAAATACTGAATTTATTGATAACGCTATTAACAAATTTCAAGAAACTTTTATAATTCTAAATTATGCATTACCAGAAATCTTAAATATTAAAACTGTTTACTGTAGACAGTACTTGTAGTGGACTAACCTTTCTGCCATCACGCAATGAATTGGTGGGCCGCATGATAGGCAAGTTAAACTTATATTCGTTAATGTTAACTTGAAAACTTTAAATACACTTTTGAATTATAAGTTAACAAATCATGTAACTAGCTCATCAATGCTGCAAAAAACAAATTGTGGAATTCACTATCTGAATCCTTAATATGTGCCTATGTAGCCATTTCTACTACCACCACCACACGTAGGATGGGTACGGGGTGCATAGCGCATGATGTGTCCCCTAACTCCCCTTGCCACTTCGGGGGGGTATAGGGTGTTTATGTAGCTTCAGGGCACCAATCCCCCCAGCCACAGGGCATGGCGAGAAGGCACCCTTAAGCATACCTAATTCCCTATCAAACACAAACTAAAATACACATAAATGGCAGATCTCATCACAACAAAAAGAAAGCAACTCTCTGCCCCGCAACAATCCAAGTTAAAGGATTAGATCTCTTTCCTCACCTGCCCGGCGGCGTCCATCGTCCCTGTCAGCAACAGGACGGCTTCAGACACCCTCTCACGGTCTGTGCAACTCTTGATTCAATCCCGTCTTCAGACCAAGTCCATTCCATTCAGCGGTCGACCCCAATGACACATTCATAAATTTGAACATACTGTTCATTCAAAACAGAAATGTTCTCAAATATAAAGGAATACTATTTTATATTACCATATTGTACATATTTAGGCGCTGGTTAGATGTTTAGGTTCTGTTGGCGATTATTTGTATTTGTACTACGCGGGTGACGCATTTTACAACGTTGTGGTTCGAACAAAATTCGTCAGTGAAGCACTTGTTCCGGAAGTGTTCGGAGGACATTAGTTGTGAGTCGTGTGTAAACCGTTTTTCATTTATAAACAGCGGGTTTGGCGGGTGCATGGAATGGACTTTGGGTCTTTCTTTAGAGGACGGACTGCAATTGTATAGTTTATGAGGGGTCTCGGTAGTACAGTGGGTTCGACCGCGAAAGTAAACGGTGGGTTCACTTTCGACTCACAATCCTGAATCCTGGGTTCGAAACCGGGGCGGGACAGAAATGGTTGCGGGCACATTTCCTTTCACCTAATGAAATTGTTCACCTAGCAGTAAAATAGGTATCCGTTAGTTAGTAAACAGTTGTAGAGTTGTATCTGGGGAGGGTCAAGAGGTCGACCTTGAAGGGTTGGACTTCAATACAAGCTTAACGTATATACATACACAGGCTACCTGTCCCCGACAAAATGAATTGGTATATGAATTAAATCATTTATTATAACATCACATAATTACGTATTTATAGAAGAGGTGAAGCAGTGAAGACATAATGAGCAAGTTCCTAGGCTGCCCACATACACAGCACCACTCCTGTGCCAGGTAAGTCCACTACGGGCTCACCATAGCCCGTGCTACTTGGAACTTGTTCTGAGTAGCTGAATCGATAATAACAACATAGGCTACCCAAGACTTGCTCGTTGCGCACTAGTAAATAAATTACAATTTGCCATAGCAGTTATTAGTATACAAGATTATACTAACATATGAATAATACTTTTTTTTGCTTTAAATTACGTTTATATTTGTATTCATCAACTGCATCCAACGGTTTGCAAGCGTTAGGCTACTGATCGCTTGCCCCTGAAAGACTTACCAAAGCTATCCTACGAGATGGGGGGATTTCTTAGCATTTCATAACTGACTTTAAAGACTTCAAGGCGGTTAACAGGTAGGTTTATTACCTTTATGAGCTTGGCTGTGATTACCTGCAATTAATCAAAATCTCTATTGCATGTACCATTTAAAAAAATGTGATGAACTCAGTCAAGATGCATTAAGAACAGTAAACGTGAAGATTATTGTACAGTAAATACCTCGAGAGGTAAGTTTAGCTATTGTCCCGTACATCTTGAAGGCTCTATATATAGGACTTGAAGAAAGATGAGTCTAGTGGGCACAAATATCCAAGAATAACGTCGAATTCAACTTTGATAATGTTGATCTCCGTTGCATTAACGTCACTTTTGTATATTTTGGCCCTAGGTTTCTCTTCGTGTTACGATAGCAGGCAATTCAATTTCTTTCTTTATTATGCACCCCATCCCGTGGGCGGTGGTGTAAAGGATTACAAACCTGTAAAATTGTCGCCATTTTCGATTTAATTTTATTATTTAGATTATATTTTAATTTAATGAATGTTCTACTTCAAGATACAACCACATACCAAAAAAGTTTAAGACCTTTTAGGATGACGCAGCTCTCTGGACAGCGCGATCGGCAACCAAAGGTGCCGGGTTCGACTCCCGCGGCAGGACACAGACATTTAAGCGGACCCAAAAGTGCTTTGTAGAAGCTGCGGGATCGTTGTGAGGGCAGTAGCACTCCAGGTTGCAATTCGTTTCTATGTCGTGGCATAGTCGCCTAAGTCGCGTCTCGGATCATCCCGGGCGTTGGTTCGAACCCTTATCCCTCATCACGGCTCTTGTGGATTTGTTCATTTAAGCGTTTCTTTTTACTTGATGACTCGGTTTGAAAATAAGTGCAGTAAATAGGTGCCCGGAGCGAAATACCTGTTGGAGGAATATCAACCGTTGGCTCATGGTTATCCTCACTTAAGACTTAATCGAAATCCTCAGATTAGGCAAAACTGTAATTAATTTTGTCAACAAAGATGTTAATAATAATACGTTGGCTCATGGGTAACACGATAAACCTAACAGGCTTTCTGGCCCCTGACATTGGGATACCAAAAAACAAACTTAAAAATACTACTTCACATAGAAAAAGTGTCGTGTGCCTAGTGCAGCTGTGTCCCATCATTGTCCTACTCCCGCCAACCGAAGCGGGGAGCTAGTACTCACCTATTTGTGCTTGCGGGGGTTGAGCTTTGGCTGTTTGGTCCCGCCTCTCAACCGTTAATCAACTGGTGTTCAGATTCCTGAGCCTACTGGGCTCTATCATATCTACATTTGAAACTATGGATGGAGTCAGCCTCCACCACATCACTGCCTAATGCATTCCATTTGTCTACTACTTTGACACTGAAAAAATTCTTTCTAACGTCTCTATGGCTCATTTGGGCACTCAATTTCCACCTGTGTCCCATAGTGCGTGTGCCCCTTGTGTTAAAAAGTCTGTCTTTATCTACCCTATTAATTCCTCTGAGAATCTTGTATGTGGTGATCATGTCCCCTCTAACTCTTGTCTCCCAGTGACGTAAGGTTTAATTCCAGTAGTCTCTCCTCGTAGCTAATTCCATAGCTCAGTAGCTCATGGTGTGGTAAGGAAGCGAGGAGTGTGTAATTGTGTTACAACCTGGGTAGCAACTACAGTAGAAATAATATAGCAGCTACTGAAATGTTCGAGGAATTCCACTTACTTCAAATGACATCCTACATATTTCCCAAGAATCCCAGAAGTACTACAAACTACATCAAGCAATTTCCCATCAACCAATTAATAAGCAGCCTTGCTGTGAACCGTCAGGTGGCGGGGCATATAAGGCTCTCTGACCACAGCATCAGGCCAGTCTCAGCACACCTTTACCTAACCTTGAAGTGTTTCCAGGACTTAGCGTCCCCGCGGCCCGGTCGTCGACCGGACCGCGGTCGTCGAGAAGGCCCGGTCAACGGTCAACGAGGAGGCCCGGTCGTCGACCGGGCCTCCTCGTTGCTGGACTGGTCAACCAAGCTGTTTGACGCGACTGCTCGCAGCCTGACGTATGAATCACAGCCTGGTTGATCAGGTTCAACCTCAACCTTACCCAGAAGCAACTCCTGCGACCTTCCTCAACCGGCACTCTCACAACATCACGTCTTACCGCCCTCGGTCCCATCATCCATGACCGGTCTACACACACTCAAAAGCCGCACCACAAGGCTTGTCGGGACGCTGATGTACCAGACATCAATCACTGCTGTCACCATTTACATCAAGTTAGCATATTGTGGACAATATTAACCAACCACCCAATCCGTCCTCAGACCAAGTCCATTCCTTCCAGCGGTCGACCCCAAAGACGCATTCATCAATTTTAACACGCTGTTCATTCAAAATAGGAATTTTCTCAAATATAAATTAATATTGTAATATATGCACATTTAAGTTCTGTTGGCGATTATTTGTAGTACGTGGGTGAAGTGGTTCGAATAAAAGTCGTCAGCGAAGCACTAATTCTGGAAATGTTCGGACATCATCAGTTCTGAGTCAGCCCGTCCTCTAAACAAAGACCAAAAGTACATTACATACACCCGCCAAACTCCGTTTATGAATGAAAAACTGTTTGATGTATTTGTAGTACACACGTGCTACAAATACACGAGGTCCACCAAAACCTGCCCTCCTAAATGAACGTCGCATTTTGACGTATACTCTACCTAAGGCCAAAAATCATCATACTAGAAAATGATAGGGGCTCGCGAAATTGACATACTGTCCCGTTTTCTGTTTTGGGTCCTCTGGTAGGTTAGGATAAGGCACTTTAGTACGACAGTTTCTTGATGTTGGGGAACCTTAGGTACACAGGCTGTACAAGATGTGTATGAGAGCCACTGCCGCTCACAGGATAGGTGCATAATAAATGAACTTAACTATATGAAGGAGATCTGAAAGGCGAGATGACTATTTGTCTGAAATGCCTATAAAGATCACTTCACGAGAAGCGCTGTACACATGCGCATTCGTCGAGCACCTACGTATCCACTTACGAAACCTGAACTTTCAACAATCATGATAGTTTCTGCACTTATTAAACAGTTTATGTTGTAAGGTTATTACTGATGCTAACAAAACAGCGTTGAATGTAATGAAACGCCAGTTTATGGGCGAGCCCCGGAGGCTCCCTGAAGCTATTATACACTGATCAGTGCCATACTACTTAGTGCCGTTAGTCACAGAGTTCTATTTGCCTACCGGGGACCACAAGCCATGTTACGGACTCGTTACCCTTGTCAGGGGGTAGAGTGGCAGTTCCAGCGCCATTTACGAGTCCGCACCCAAACTGCCCGGGAATCGTGCATAATATGGACAATGCCATCTGGTGGTGGCTATCTAAAACCTGTAAATGGATCAAGATTCTTGCCTTGGTCAGCCAGAGGGGTCGTTGTGAGTGACCTCTGGTGAGGTGACGCATCAAGACCAGCGCCACCTAGTGTGTGCTACAGAGCACAATGTCAACTCCCCAGTGGGTTAGTGGTATTTCCTAGTTCACCAGAATTGGCTAGGTCATTGATGTTTTTGTGTACACAGAGGTGACGTCTGGGGGCAGCGGTACTGGAGAGGGCAGTTCATCTTGGGCAGTCCACAGTCTCCCTACATGGTCCTGGAAACGACCAAGTAAACCGCCGCCGATGAAGCAGTGTGGTAGCTGTAAGTGTTGTTGTGTAAGTGTTATAAGTGTTGATAAGGATCGGCGTACCTTTGGGACTGGCTTAGGGAAGAGACTGACGACAGGGAGGTTCCTGTTGAGTAGTGCTGCTAGCTGGTCGCTAGAGACTGTTGCCAGGGAAGCGCTACCCGTGTATTGGTTTGTGACCCCGCTCAGCGTATGGCTGAGGTACTCTGCCAGCCAGTAGCTGGAGAGCGGTCGTGGGGGTACAGGCACCTCATAACACTGTCAGTGGGCTGGCCCACGTACAGGTGAACTCGCCGGTGTTCTTCCCAGTAAGGTTGGATACGCTACTGGACAGTGAAGAAATACTGGGGAGTGATGAACTCTGCACGTGAACACGTTTGATATCCAGGTATAGTAATAGCCTATCTGTTCTTTATATATTATTTATGGTGACGGTGTACATATATATACTTAACGGTGGTAGAAAGATATTTAATACATTGACGAAATGAACAGTGTTTTGTTCATCCCCTCCTTTTTTATGCACTACATAGCCACTTTCTTGAAAGCGTACTACCGACTTGGGGTCGGATACTATCATTTTGGTTCTACCATCAAAGAACCCGGTTGCGACCCATAGTGGCCGTAACAAGCCAGAATCTGATCCCCTAAGAGAGGTGCAGGGAGTGATGGCCTATGATCACTTTACATTTAAACATTATCATCTTTGCCACAACCTAGGGAAGGCACCAGAAAGATAGGCTAATTAAAAAGACCACTGCATGGCTAAAAAAGAGACCGCAACCTTAAAATTGCCAAAAGAACTCCCCAACAGTGAAAACAAATGTCCAAAATTTAGTGAAACTAGTCCCCTTCCCCACCTCCACCTTCGTTTGCCCAGCCATTTGGGGTGGACAGTAGAGCGACGGTCTCGCTTCATGCAGGTCGGCGTTTAATCCCCGACCATCCAAGTGGTTGGAGACCATTTCTTCCCCCCCCCCCCGTCCGACCCCAAACCCTTATCCTGACCCCTTCTATGTACCATATAGTCGTAATGGCTTGACGCTTTCTCTTGATAGTTCCCTTTTCTTCCATTTCCCCTTCGTTTGGCTGAAGGGGTGGGGAGGGAGCCAGCCCGGGTCAGCCAGGCCTCATACCAGTCAGTCCTAGAATGATAAACCACGCTGACGACCTGGGGAAGAGTGTCAGGGAGCCTCCGGGGCTCACCCAGAAACTGGCGTTTCATTACATTCAACGCTAGTTTTGTGTGGGGGAGCCCCATCGGCTCCCTGAAGCTATATACTACCCAGAGGATGACTAAACGGGGCACTTACCTGCGGTGCTGTCACCTTCCTTGTATCACGTCGAAGCTACACATGGCCGCAGCGAACCAGGGACGTTAACAAGAAACCTGGCAGTCGAGACCCTTTTCAACCTCCAAAACCCCAGCGCTCGAGTATCGTCCCAAGACATAGTACCAAACACGACCGACAAATCGGCGTACCTCCGAAGAGCACGAGGGGTGACTGCAGGTTGGCTCCTCGAATAAAAAAACAGCCTCGAAGGCAAAAACACCACTCAAAACGAGACATCAGAGCCAGTGCGACGACGACTACTAGGCACAGACATCAGTCTAGAACTGACAGGTGTGGGGTCCGGCTCCCTCCTCGAACCTCCCTAACGAAGGGGGAGGTAGAGTAAACTAGCTGGGGTACAATTTCACAATTTTTGTTTATTTTCACTGTTGGGGAGTTCTTTTAGGGTTGAAGTCTTGTTTGTAACCACGCAGTGGTCTGTTTTGATTTACCTATCTTTCTGGAGGTGCCTTCCCAAGTGATGGCAAAGATGGTAACCTTTAAATGTAAAGTGATCATATGCCATCGCTCTCTGTGCGTTTGAGGGGGGACCAGGTTCCGACTCGTGGTCCCCAGTATGTAAATATAGAACTCTGCGACTGATGGCACTAAATAGTATGACATTGATCAGTGTATGATAGTGTCAGGGAGCAGATGGGGGCTCCCCACAGAAAGTTAAGTTTTGGTCAAAATGCAGTCAAATGTTTCGTCTATCATGTTAACATTTTATATGGCTAATATCTAAAACGTTTTTGTATGTTAAAATTTAACTATACTTGGTAGGTACTCAACTCATTGTGCAGGTAAAATGTTCGGAGAAGCATTGTTGCTACTTTACAACGTATATTATGAAAAAGACAATTGTCAGAGCATTATACTTAACAGTTGATGCTGTAGATCATTAACGTACATCCCTCCACTATAGATGTAGACACTGAAGGTCTATAATATATGGGGACCCGGTAGTACAGTCGGGTTCGTTCATGACGAACAATCGAGAATCCCGGGTGGGACAGACATGATTGGGCAAAATTCTTTTCACCTAATGGACCTGTTCACCTAGCAGTGAGTCAGCTTGTTGTGGGGTTGCATCCTGGGCGGGGTCGGTAAATCGGCTTTAAAGGGGGGGGGGGAACTCTATAAAAACCAAAAGTGTAATGAATACACTGATCTGGCTTCCTGTTTCCCGACACAATGAATTATAAAAATAAATTCATGATCAAAATGCTAAGGGTCTGAATCTTCAAACAATGCACTAATTTGATAAAAACTCAAGATTTTCGTTGAAGACTAAGAGCCTATTAATACAATAGTGAACTCTCACATTTGTGCCACTTGACAAAGATTTGACGAATTTTGGGATTTTCTCATCAATTATTATGTACACTGTGTATTAGTGGCTTTATGCATTGTACTTATCTTACCTATGTATCCTCCACTGTTCATTTATCAAGTACGCACCCTTGTATAAGTAAAATATTATCATTATCATTACTATTATTACTCAAATATAATACAGGTACTACAGCAATGGTGGCTATGAACAAGCACCTTACTCCATAACTCTCAATTCTTCCACATGGTCAAGGATGACATTATCTACTCACAAAAAGTGGTGTTCAATATCTTGTATAAAGAGATATGATTCACATTATGCATGTTTCCCATAGTTGAGGACAGGAAGCCCGTCGGGCTCAAGGTCCCCTAAGCAACTGCTGTTTACTGTCCAAGAGTATAGCTTATAGAGCTTAAAGCTGTTGCCCATGTGTGAGCTATATTAAACCTTTTAAAGAAGTGCTCCAGAGTATTATCTTCCAATTTGTTCAGTACAGTACGTTAAAAGTTTCGATGAGATCAGCTCTATTATCTCTGGTTTGTAGTGTGGTTAGTACTGAGGCCCTCAGCCATTCCTGGTATGAATCGTCTTAGTTCGGGGATGGTTTTGTTACTCCATGATATACTCATTTATATCTACACAACAAATAATCACTCCTTTGTTCAGGATTAGCTAGCAAATTTGACACCACGGATAATTGAGTAATTTGCAAAAATGATAAAAATTTGCCATAAATGTACAAGCTTTTAGGCATAATTTCGAGACATTACAGTATATAATCATAAAAACACTGAATATTATGATTCTATAATTATTGTATATGTCAGGATGATGGCTAGACAAAACTTTTTACAATGACAGGAGTGTGTGGAAAATAATGAATAACTATTTGTCTGAAAAGTAATGTTTTTTTAAATAAAAACAGAGCATAAAAAATGCAATAAGGTTAATATATTATATTTTTATTAGATGTTTTCGTATTTATATTACCGAGCAAAGCCAATACTGTACAGTATCATTAACGTGGAAACTTGAAGGTATATGTCAAATCATTACATTGTTGTGGCCTTTTGCAAAAACACCAGTGTAATCGTAATAAAAAAAATGTACAGTATATTAAAATAAGTGTAATATTGTAATAAGAATGTAATAAGTATATTACATTCAAATACAACTCTGTGTTTAGAAGAATATATGTAGCTTCGAATTTGAGAAACTTAATGACCATATAAAATATGCATTGAATGCAAAAACCTTTTCAAAAGCATGAAACTATTGATCTAATTTTTTTCCCATTTAACTAGAGCATACAACTAAATTCTGTCTACAAAATACAATTGTTTAGATAATAGGCTGACATTGTAATTTAATTCCTAATGCTGTTGCAAAATCACATCATTGAAATCATAGGAACGTGATGCATCTACGAGAAAATATTCAACCCGCCCGATGGGGTTGAGCCCGCATGATGGGATTGAGCCCGCATGATGGGGTTGAGCCCGCATGATGGGGTTGAGCCCGCATGATGGGATTGAGCCCGCATGATGGGGTTGAGCCCGCATGATGGGGTTGAGCCCGCATGATGGGATTGAACCCTCATGATGGAACTGAACCTACATAATGGGACTCCCTGAGTGCTTTTGGTGCATGCACTACCACATGGAGTTCAGAGATGCGGGTTTGATCCCATTGTATGGGTATTACTATTTTCTTGTACCGAATTATGCGCCATTATCATTACATAACGTATTATTAAAAACTATTAACAATGATTATTGCAGACTAAATTGATATACCATGCTGTATTTGCTCTATTTCATGAATAATAAATGTTTACACATAATTTTGATTAATCAAATTGAGCCTTAGTCTTTTTAGGCTTAGTCATTTGTCTTTCAATGTCTTATGTACTGTAGACAGTGGCCGCTGTGACAAGAAATTAACACTTATTCAGCAACAATCATAATGATTATTAATTTAATCAAATAAAAAATGTATTAGGAGATTTTAAAAGTTAGCATGTAATGGAAAAATACCCTTTATGAATAACAGTACTGTATTTTAGAATAACAGCTGTGGGAGTGAAGCCAGCTGATCGAGTCCAATCAACTGCAAGAGTGTCACAAGGTGATAAAGAGCCACAGGAGGTACCGAAGGTATTGATGAAAAAATTTGTGGACTTTAAACAATCAATAGAAAATACTCATATAGGCATGCTCCCCGGGGCCAACTGGCAAAAACCCGGAGTGTAATCAGACACCCAGGGGGGGAGGGGGGAACACAATGAATGCAGGCAGAGCTCAGGATTGGGATGCAGAAGCCATGGATAGGCAAAGCTGAAAAAACAACCTCGTTATGAGAAATTTTGCAAATATGAGGACAAGAATGACTAGTAACTCATTGAAGCAATGATAGAGAAACTGATAGAGAAACACAGGAGGAGGATACTCAACAGTGCACACAAACTAAAAGATCTCGAAGTGTATAAACAAGTTTACATCTTCTCAGACCGTACAGCAGAACAGCAAAAGAAAAAAAACGACAGGGTACAAAGAGGCAGACTAAAGGAGTTATGAAACACAGACTGATACAAAGATTCAAAGCTAAAGATCAGGCGAGGGCAGGTGATCATGATAGTAGATGGAAGATAGGATAGTCCTTCAGGCAACCAGGCAGAACTAACTATTTATATAACTAACCATATCTAACAGGCTCAGAACCAGAGTAACAATGTGTGGAATAATAATGTGCAGAATGCAGGAGCAACCTCTCAGTCCCCCAGGAACAAGGTCAGGAGTTTAAATTACTCTTACACAAATGGCAGAAGCCTAGTAAATAAATTAGATGCATTGTGTGCATGGGCTGAGGCTGAGAATCCCGACATCATTGGCATCAGTGAAACATGGGGACAGCAGGACATAATAGAAGGGATATTCTTCCATCTCTCAGGATACCATCCACCATTCAGAAAGGACAGAGCAACAAAAGCAGGTTGGCTAATGCTATATGTGAAAGAGAACCTGAATGAAACCTCCAATGAGGAATTAAATTCCATGGGATCCTCAGCGTGTGTATGGTGCAACATATTAGCTCAGGATGGTAGTAAACTGAGGGTGAGAGTATGCCACAGGCATGACACAGCAGCAACAGCAGCAGCAGCAGAGGAAGTTGCTGATCTGCCTAATGTAATCAGTGACACATCAAAAACCCAAATCCTTACAATCGGGAACTTTAACCACGAGATCACATATTGGGTAAATCTAACATTACAAGCAGGAGGAAACATTCTTGACCTGGAACAGAACTCCTGTCTCATACTCACCCCTAGTGTGATCACAATGTTCTAAGATGCATTACAATTATAGAAACCCAAGTAAAGGCAAGTCCATGATGATGACTTTCAAGATTACCCTGGAGAAGACTAGCAAGGAATGAGAGAGGAACAGCAAAACATCTCCTGCAGGGAGCCAATAGATGAACATGGCATGCAAGCATCATGGGAAAATTTCAAGAAGCTCATCACTGAATTCGTTCAAAAATGAAAAGAAAAGAAAGGGAACTAATAGATGACACAGGTGGAAAAATAAGTGTTGATACCTAAGATTTATACCTCTGGAGTAGGTATAAATCCATGATGCACAAAATTGATTGAGAGACTATATAAAAGGGCATTAAATTCAGCCATCCAGAAAATTAGTTCAGCCAAAAGAAACTACAAAAGAAAACTTGCCCAAAACATAAAGATCGAAAGTTGTTCTATGCCTTTATAAGAAGTAAAACCAGAACAAAGGATATGACCCTTAAAATATGAGATTAACCAAGATATAATGGATGATAAAAGAGCAGCAAACACTCTGAATGAATACCTTACATTAGTGTTTACAGTAGAACGATTAGACGACATTCTATTACCCATACAAATGTTTGAAAGAGGTGAAGAGAATGAATTAAGGGATATGCAGTATCCATAATGTGCAACATAATTGGGAAGAGCATTGACAAACTAAAAAGACTCAGAAGCCCCAGGTGTGGATGGAATTAAATCGAATGTTGTGAAGGAACTGGCAGAAGAACTATGCCTATCACTGAAACTCCTTTTCAGAAAATCTTTGGAGCAAGGGATAATTCCCATAGATTGGAAATATGCAAATGTCACTCCTATTTAAAATAATAAAAAACAAGGCAGAAAGAGCTTATCAGAAAACTACCATCCGATCAGCTTGACATCACACATCTGCAAGCTCATGGAGAGAATCCTAAGGCAGGGACTCATTTACCATCTTTTAGAAATGGTAACCAGCTTATCGGACATAGGACTTCCAGTAGATGTAGTATACGTGGATTTTGCTAAAGCATTTGATAAGGTAGTAAGGCTACCTTCTAAAAGGCTTTATCAAAAGCCCAGCAAGGGAATTACAGGCACATGGAATAAATAGTGGATTACTAAAATGGATAAAACAATAGTTAAAACAAAGAAAACCAAGAGTCCTGCTAAATGGTAAAGAATCTGACTGGAGAAATGTGGTGAGTGAAGTACCAGTGTTTCCCTCTTGGGACCAACCCTTTTTGTCATTTACATCAATGACATATGAAAATATTACAAACCACATCATCAAATTTGCAGATGACAATAAAATTTATGAAAAAGTGGAAAGTGAAAATGATACTGAGGTCTTACAAAGAGCTCTTCATGAACTTCACAAATGGTCTGAAGATTGGGAAATGATTTTTAATATCGATAAATGCAAGACTTTGCATGTAGGACATAACAACCCATGTCACAACTACCAAATTAATAACCTTGCAACAGATTGATGAAGAAAAGGACCTTGGAGTCAAAATCCACCACATGCTGAAAATTGCACAACAGGTAGAAGCAGCAGTAAAAAAGCTAAGCCTAGAAATCCTAGGAAAAAATCAAGAGTACCTTTGATTTTAAGGAGAAGGAGGTACTCTTTTGTTGACCAAACCACACACTAGAAAGTGAAGGGACGTCGACGTTTAAAAAACGACGATGTTTTTAAAAAAGGTACTCTTTTCCTTAGAATAAAGTTATTCCTAAAAAAAAGGTTTTCCCCCTTGTATAAATCTCTGGTGTGCCCCCACTTGGATTACTGTATCCAAGCATGACAACCTCATCTTCAGAAGGACATAGCATCTTTGGAGACAGTACAATACTGGGCAATAAAAGTCATTTGAGTATTATCCTCAATACTCAATATTATCTCAGATTCAACACGTTCCTGTGGCTTCACTGTGCAGTCTACTGCACACTAGAGTAATAAACATGCAGTGATACTTTCAGCAGCTAACTCAAGAACAACTTCAAATGTCACTCACCACGTGTGGCACCAGTCAAAAAATATTATATATATTTATAATTTCTAAAATGCATAAATGGTCAAATGGTCATGAAATATCTCTTGCAAATGTAAAATGTACTTGAGCACCTTAGTCTCTATCATGAACAAATAAAGAACAAATGTCAAGCTTGAATATCTAATATGGCACAATATGCAGAGCATTATGACATGGTTGACACCTGCAGCAGAGCATTATGACATGGTTAACACCTGCAACAGAGCATTATGACATCACTAACACCTGATGCAAGCATTATGAAATCACTAACACTTGTACAGTAGCAGAGTATTGTGGCATGGTTAACACCTGCAGCAGAGCATTACGAGATGGTTAACACCTGCAGCAGAGCACTATGACATCACTAACACCTGCAGCAACTTCAAAAGCATTCCTCTATCATTAAAGTTTGCTCTTCAATTTACTTAAAACCCTCAAGTGTTTTATTTCTAACAATATTATTTATACAGATATTACATAAGAAAGCACAGGGCAACTAGTAATATTTGCCACTGATACAGGCACCCACTTTTGACTAGTAAGTAATCTTGAAGGAATTTATGTTTTCTTATTGTCAATTAAAGCTTGTCCAACAATCATCAGATTTATACAACTGTGGAGATACCCAAATTGGTATTTAATTTTGTATTAATTATATAATTGGTATTTATAAATTTTAAATATAATATAAATAGTTGGTCTACATGCATTCTTTTCTTAATTGACAATAGCCAATGATACTGGGCTTCCATAATAAAGTTTGATAAAAAAACTTTCTCAGGTTTGCAATTGATTTTTTATGCTGCTCATTAAAATAAATAATATATAATTATGATATATTTATAAATTCTGTATGAGTTATAAAGTGCAAAGTATTTCTAATGCAAAACCTTTTGAGTTTTTGTCCTGGCTTTATAGAATTTGAACTTTATCAAAAAGTCTCTTAGCTTTATAATAATTGATACTATATATAAATAAAGCATGAAAATTAAATTTTTTTGTTTTGTTTGCATATGTTTTTAAAATAGCTTTGTGATACTGTACAGTGGTTGTATTAATACAATTAAATCCTTATGAAGATATTCCACCAACCTACATGAAACACACTACAATATAAATGCCACACACAACAAGTAATAACTAAAATAACCCATTGTGTGACGTATCCCCAGCATCTTCCCCATGTAGCTAATGTACACTGGCAGAACCATCGAAGACAAATGCCCGATCCCTCAGTACCGCTGGCTAGTGGCAGTTGTTCTGCTTGGTTCAGTTTTAAAGGAATATTCTGAGCCTTTGTAATCTGTTGGTTTATATTGAGTATTGGTGTAGTGTATTTCCGGCATGTTGAGCTGCTTGGTCCAGTGGTTTGTCCAGTAGAGTTCTCCTGGTGGTGGTCGCATCTTCTCTATCTCCCGACACACAAACACGCAGTAGATGAGAGAGCCAAACAGTACCATAAAACCGAAGATAAGCATACACAAACCAATATACCTGTAGGAGTAAAAACTGACTTACTGAAATGCATTTTATAATACTGAGTTAATTCAAAAGACATTAGTGACACTACTTACTATGAATAGTGACAATTTTTTTTCCAGACAAAAGCCTCAACACACTAAAGCTTCAACACACTTACCAGACAAAAGCCTCAACACACTCACCAGACAAAAGCCTCAACACACTCACCAGACAAAAGCCTCAACACACTCACCAGACAAAAGCCTCAACACACTCACCAGACAAAAGCCTCAACACACCAGATAAAAGCCTCAACACACCAGACAAATGCTTCAACACACTCACCAGACAAAAGCCTCAACACACTCACCAGACAAAAGCAGGGTCGTACAGCTGAAGAACGACAACAAAGCCGAGGGTGATGAGGAGAAGGCCCAGGTTAAGGAGGACCATGAGGCAGCAGACACTCTTGGTGTTGGGACAGCAGGGATGAGGTGCAGTCATTGTCTCCATCACCAGTTTCCCACCCCTCGTGGTCTTGGTCTTCACGCTAACCATGTCACTGTGGCCTCCAGTTGTCCGGTAAGAATACTGACTGAAAACCAGGAAAAAGAATGTTAGTGTACAGTATTTTTTTAATTAGTGTGATTTTGTATATTTATGGCTGGTTAATGTTAGTTGGGAGCTTGGGCTTAAGCATTCCAGCACAGGTGTTTAGTTTAGAGATATTACATTTTAATACTAAAATAAATTGATCCTGTGGCTAATGCAGCTGATAGGTACTAGGTTCAATTCCTGGGACAAGGACAGAAGTGTTTTGGTATCATTTCCCGTACCAAAGAGCATCAGAGCAATTTCAGAGCATTTTCCTTTCGATCTCTGATTCACCGATTAGTGAATAGGAGACAGAGTTAGGCAAATGTTGCGGGTTGCATCTGGGAGAAATTAAGTAGTTGGTGTAGGAAGACCTTAGTAAGCCTGATAGGTACATGCTTCCTGTCCCTTTCATCATGAAACCATCTCTATTGTTCTGTTAATTCTGTATATTCATGCCAACTCAGCATTTCACATCAGAACACAAGGCTTGGTACAACCAATCCTTCAAGCAACCTTCTGGCAATAAGCCTTCCTGATAAATTCGGTGTAACTAGATCTTTCATAACGCCTGTCACTTTCTGACTCGCCTACTGTACTCTCGGCTTCACTTACACAAATTCCTCTTTTGCCATAAGCAACCCCTCACCCCTGTATAGTATATTAAGTCTGCTGAACAGCTTTCTGCACAATTCCTTTTTCTTTATCATGATTTTACGCGCAGTTTCCTTCCCTCCTACCACCATTACCTTACTTTCATTTATGTTCACTTTTCAAAGTGTTCTCTTACACTTTAAAACAATATTCAACTAATCTACTTAAGGGTATCTCTCATTTTCTTTAAGAAGAATGCTATTTATTTCTATCATATACTAGCTTGTACTTTTTCTAACATTCTTATTTGACTTCTCTCAGCCCAGGAATACTTCACCTATATGAAGTCAATTTGCTCATTACATCGTAATGAGCAAATTGTATATATAACCTCACATAGTATATAAGCAATCACCTTCACTACATCAATACAGTCACCTCGAGGTACACTATGAAAAGTCATTCATCTCAACATATTCAGTAATTTCTCTTAGTGTCTTTCACAATTTATATACAGTATACATTTTAATCACTTTTCATTCATTTCACCTGTATAATATATATAGTAATTAGAACATAAATGTTCTCATTTTGGTAACGTCTCCTTAGTATTAAGTGTTTTACCCCCTCACACTTTTTGTTAACTTTTTTGTC
This sequence comes from Procambarus clarkii, assembly GCF_040958095.1. Taxonomy (NCBI): domain Eukaryota; kingdom Metazoa; phylum Arthropoda; class Malacostraca; order Decapoda; family Cambaridae; genus Procambarus; species Procambarus clarkii. The sequence goes on along the minus strand of NC_091150.1, from coordinate 34,192,253 downwards.
TATATATATGTTATGTTTTGCCCAAAACACTTTGCATAATTAGTGCCTTCATTCGTATGTGTAATTCCTGTCCCTACAGTTGTATATTACTCTCATGTTCTTTGTACACACATTCTTATGAATAAACATTTGTATTTGTATTTGAGTAGCTGGATACCGTTTACAAAAATGTGAGCAGGTTTGTATGGTGGGTTTCTGCTAAGCTCTTTCTGCATTTTTTGAAAATATGGGTGATATTTGCATATTTCCAATCTAGGTAAACTATCCCTTACTCCAGAGATTTTCTGAAAAAGAGGAAGTCATAGTTCCTCTCCTAGTTCCTTTACAACTTTGGATTGAACTCCATCCACACCTGGGGCTTCCGAGTCTTTTAATGCTCTTCCCGATTATATGGCACATTATGGGTATATTCCTTAATTTGTTCTCTTCATCTTCTTCAAACGTTTGCGTGGGTAATGAGATGCCGTCTAATCTTTTTAGTGTGAACACTGATATAAAGTATTCATTCAGAGAATTTGCTGACCTTTTATCATCCATTATAACTTGGTTAGTCTCATCTTTTAAGTGTCCTACCAAGTTTTTATTTTAGTTTTGCTTCTTATACTGTATAGGCATAGAGCAACTTTCGATCTTTCTTTACGTTTTGGGCAAGTTTTCTTTGGTAGCTTCTTTTGACTGAGCCGATGTCCTGGATGGCTGAATTTAATGTCATTTTATATATCTCATAATCGATGTTCATTGTGGATTTATACCTTCTCCAGAAATTCTGCTTGGTTATCAATGCTCTTTTTTGTGTCATCCATTTAATTTTTTTTTTGTATTTCTCCTTGTTGGCACATATTTTTGAACGAGTTCAGTGATGAGTTTTTGAAATTTTCCCATGATGCTTCCATGCCATGATCACCTATTGGCTTCTTGCAGGAGGTGTTTTGCTGTTCCTCTCTCATTCCTTGCTAGTCTCCTCCAGGGTAATCTAGAAAGTCATCATCATAGACCTTTATGTAGGTATCTGTAATTGTAATCCGTCTTAGAATATTCGAGAATGTAATCAACTTAAAATAATTATTGTAATCCGAGCCAAATAGATCGCATGAGGGGGTGAGCCTTTTCCCCTACCTGAATTTGATCAATCATGCCCTCCTCTGATATTAGCACAAGATCTAGAATGCTGTTACTGTGTGTACATGGACGCACAGTAACTAAGCCGTATGAAAAAGGAATCCTGTACCAGGTCAAGAAGTTATTCTCCTGACTCTGATGTTAGATTTACCCAATCTATTGTCTCGTGATTAAAGTCCCCCATTATATGAGGTTTGGGTTTCTGATGTCTCATTGATCACATTATACAGATCAGCAACTTCCTCTGCTGATGGTGTGTCAGCCCTGTGGCACTCTCTCACTGTCAGATTACTACCATCTTGAACTGTTATGTTGCACCATACAAACTGGGAATTCCCGGGGCCCGGGAAATTAAAACATTAGCCTATATAATTCAAATTGAAGTTAGTGTTGGATTTTCCTTGCCCGTCATATTTGACAGATGCAGTGCAAGAAACTTAGCTTCATTAAGGTAGAATTTTGTTAAAATTTGTTAACGTTTTTCCACACCACCAATATTTAACTGACGTGATATAAGGGCAAATGACTTGTTATCGTGGATACAACACGAGACTTAAAACATTATAATTTTGTTAAAGTTCCTGAATTTTCTTTGATAAATTAAATATTTATCTAATTTAATTTAATATTTCTTATATGAAAATACTTTCTTAGTACTAAATTAACCCTAAATTCTTATAGATTATGAAAATAAACTGTGTACAGAGATAGGGACCACCTTCAGTCAATACAGGAAGAGGGGGGGGGGGTAGAAATAGCCTAAGCTACTCTATCCCTTTTGAGATGTATTTTTTTGTCTTGTCTCAATAAACATACTTGAACTTGAATACAGGAAGAAGCAGTTACATTAGCAGCAATGTGAACAACATGACTGGCCCTATATATATATAGACCTGATCTCGGAGTGAGGTCTAGGAATCCTGGTGGAGGCATAGATCTCAGAGGCTGCCCTGGAGGCCGCCCGCCGCTCCTCCTCTTCTAGCTGCGGGTTGATCACCGCCTCATTCCTCACCGTGAACTCGCTTTCTGCTCGGTCACTGGGAGCTCGCTCCTCCACCAACCCAGGGTTGTAATATACCTGAAAATATAAATCGATATTAATCTATTACGCAAGAACATCTTCAAGGTTTAGAAGAGCTATAGATTTTACCTGAATTTACCTGAGGCCACCATTTCTGGTGGCCTTGACAGGGATAGGAAGCCAGTGGCTTGTCAGTGGTCTCTCCCCATTATTTCGGAGGATTTTTTTTCAGCATCTGTGAAACCAATGGCTCTTGATTGAAATATAAATATATATATATATATATTATATATATATATTATATATATATATATATATATATATATATATATATATATATATATATATATATATTTATTTTCTTCGAGGATGTGGGTCCCTTTAATTAAACCAGTGGCCCGATTTGCCTAATAAGCCAAGTTTTCCTGAATATATATATATATATATATATATATATAGTGTAAATCACGAAAATTAACGTGATGAAAAATGTGACAGTATCAGACCACGAAGAAAGAATTGAAACAGGAATTTCCATAAGTACTTTCATATTTAATAATACATCTTCAGAAGGATCCTTCTGAAGATATACACACACACATACACACATTTGTGGTTGTTGCTAACATGTTTATGTAAGGCATTTCTGCGAGTGACTTCCCTCACGCTTGCTATCACTATACATGAAAGTTCATATTGTTACTGATGTCTTCCTGCAGGCCTGCCACGCTTCCCGTAGGCCTGCCACGTTTCCAAAAAGACTTATCATGGTTCCCATAGGCCTGCCACGTTTCCAAAAAGACTTATCATGGTTCCCATAGGCCTGCCACGTTTCCAAAAAGACTTATCATGGTTCCCATAGGCCTGTCACGTTTCCAAAAAGACTTATCATGGTTCCCATAGGCTTGCCACGTTTCCAAAAAGACTTATCATGGTTCCCATAGGCTTGTCACGGTTCCAAAAAGACTTATCATGGTTCCCATAGGCTTGCCACGTTTCCAAAAAGACTTATCATGGTTCCCATAGGCTTGTCACGTTTCCAAAAAGACTTATCATGGTTCCCATAGGCTTGTCACGTTTCCAAAAAGACTTATCATGGTTCCCATAGGCCTGCCACGTTTCCAAAAAGACTTGTCTATGGGAACCATGATAAGTCTTTTTGGAAACGTGGCAGGCCTACGGGAAGCGTGGCAGGCCTATAGGAACCATGATAAGTCTTTTTGGAAACGTGACAAGTCTATGGGAACCATGATTTGTCACGTTTCCCACAGGTGCTGCAAACTTCCTACAGGAATTTCACACTTCGATGTAGTGTGTTCAACACTTCCTCCAGGTGCCTCATGTACCTGTACTCTTGCTTTCTAGTTCAGTAACCTAACCATAAACATTTCATAAACACTATGCAAATAAATGGACCTGGTCTATGGAACTCACTCCCTAACGAAATGAAAAGCTGTCCAGCTTTTGCCTCATTCAGAAACAAAACCAAAAAGTACCTAATTTCATCTTCATAGTTTCCTACATAGTGCTTTAAACTCGCACTGTATCTAGTGCTACTCAATCCCCCAATATATGTACCTAAGCCATATAACTTTACTATTGTAATCATTGATATCATCTTATATCATTGTTGTTATATTGAACACACATTGTGTGCTACCCAATCCCTCAAAATATATATGTACCTAAACATACAACTTTACCTTGTGATCATTGCTGTCTTCAAATATGCCCTATCAGTGTGCTTTAACGTGCCTACTAATCTTTGTCAAATTTTCTTACAATGTACCAGTTAACATTTTGTAAATTTTGCAAGAAATTACCTACAGTATCTGTTAGATTAAGGACCTGCCCGAAACATTATGCGTACTAGTTAGTGGCTTTTCAAGAATGTAAACACATCGTGCTATGTACTCTCACAAACCCAATGTACCTGCTTGTATATATATAAATAAATAAATTACTAGATACCTGGCGGTGTCCGGCCTGGCCCTGTGCCCAGGCTTCTGGCGCGGCCTCGCACTCTACATACATTTATGTATGTAGGTTAAATTAGCATTTTGAAAGCACTGCAATCACGTGCAGGCATGATGACCAAATCACACAAATTCAAAAATCAGAAGATTTTTCTTCGAAAATAGGAAGACATCACATCAGATGAAAAAACTACGATGTTTCGGTCCGTTTTAGTCGTGTCGAACACACGACTTGATAATGGTCCAGGGCGGACCGAAACGTCGTCTTTTTTCCCCCTTCTGATTTGTGGTTTGGTCATCACTACAATCACATTCTGGGGTTAATTGGTCAACAATTCACCGAGCTATATGTTTACCAGATCTCTAACCCTGTCCATGGAGGACAAAAGAAAATGTATATATCCTGATTAGCATTGTAAATGTGTGGCCACGTCTGTGATATATAAAAAAAACTCCTTCCCAGTCTCCCCCTACACCAACTATCCTCATCTCCCGGCCCCTTCCCCCCACCCACAACCACCCTCCATATCTCTTCCAACTCCCACGTCATCCCCTCACACACCTTTCCTGTCTCACCTTATCTCTATAACTATGGTCAACATCTGTATAACTATTTTCACAACATTCAGTCTTCACCACTGTCAACATCTTCACGCCATACCAATCTCCACTTACCCACCCACACATACTGTTCCCATATCTCCCTGACACTGTAACCATGTTCACTACACACACTATCTACATTCTCATAATCAAAAGTTTGTGCCCAGCATGCTGTCATCTGAACCTCCGTTTGGTACGTCAATATGGAATACTTTTTTTTATTAATACATGAGGTACATCTGCATTAGTGCAGCTACCCTAGACTATATGAAGTGGAGTACAGTGTGTCAAAAAAGCTAACTAGGTGATGCTAAAAAAAATCCCCATCACACAGGATGGTTAGTCATACAGAGGCATGTGATAGGCAGTCTGTACTGGCAGACTCCGGATGCATTTTGAGGATATTATCAACACAAGAGTGAATAAGGTAGCAGTGGTAATAAAAGTCCCCATCTCGCAGGATGGTCAAGTCATACAAGGCCATGTGTTTAGTAGCCTGCACTTTTTTTTTTTTTTTTTTATTAAGATATGAGGTACATCTGCATTAGTGCAGCTACCCTAGACTATATGAAGTGGAGTACAGTGTGTCAAAAAAGCTAACTAGGTGATGCTAAAAAATCCCCATCACACAGGATGGTTAGTCATACAGAGGCATGTGATAAGCGGTCTGCACTGGCAGACTGCACTAATTGTTAAAAAAGAAACACTCTACGGACGTTTTGCTGCACATTTCATATCCGTGAACAACAGGGATGCAGAGGCTGATTTCCCTTCAAGGGGGCAAAGTGATTGTACTCGCCATACAATCACAAATCGTCATGTAAAATGTGGTTGGAGGCCTGGCCCCCAACCTTGGACAGAGACAGACATTATCTCTTAGATGATTTATCGTCGCTCAAACTGTTGGCTCAAACAGTATCTTAATTAAGTTATTCTTGTAATTAAGACAGTATCGATAACTAACAATTTAAGTGTAGCTGTCCTTCAACCTGTCCTCTCAATTAACACATCGTTATTATGACCAACGTACCAGATGCAACGTTCTATGAATAGTAGCAATTCAATTCAATTTCATTCTTTATTATGCACCCCATACCCATCGGGTGGGCGGTGGTGGAAAGGGTTACAAAGGCACATAAAGGGTTCAGGAACTGAACCTCATACTTCGTTTAGCTAAGCAAGTGACAGTCTTGTGAAGTTAGTTACACAATTGTTAATGTTACATACAATCCACCTTGGGGAGCCGGTCGGCCAGCACACTGGACTTGTGATCCTGTGGTCCCGGGTTCGATTCCGGGTGCCGGCGAGAAACAATGGGCAGAGTTTCTTTCACCCTATGCCCCTGTTACCTAGCAGTAAAATAGGTACCTGGGTGTTAGTCAGCTGTCACGGGCTGCTTCCTGGGGGTGGAGGCCTGGTCGCGGACCGGGCCGCGGGGACACTAAAAGCCCCGAAATCGACTCAAGATAACCTAATCTAACCCAAGCTAGTCTAACCCAGCCTACCCAAACCCAACCCAACAATCAGGGATCCTGGGTTCTATTCCCGGTCGAGACAAACTGCGGGGAAGATTTTATTTTCACCAAGCATTAAATATGTACCAGAGAGTTAGGTAAATGTTGTTAGGTTGCATCCAGGGGAGGAGGGACAGTGATCTGACCTTAGGGGGGTGGGGGACCTCGATATAAACCTAATATCAGCTTCAATTCAAACACATTTAAAGTAATGAGATTCGAGGAGGAAGTAAGAAGATCCTTTGAACCGTATAAAATGAAGGGAAGGCGACGCCTTAAAACAATAACAGAAGCTCGCATAAATATTAGATCATCATCAACACACAAGACCCCTGACAAACAACAGAATAGCATTTATGAACCCTAGGGAACGAGGCCGACTGAACACCTTTAAATCACAAATCACCGAGCAAAGTGTGGTTCGAGGCCAGACTCCAAGGTCATGGCTTCCAACCTTTGATAGACAGACATTATCTCTTAGATGATTTATTGTCGCTCAATAAATTAAGTGGGATTGGTTAGGGCGAGAGAGGGGTCCCGGTAGTACAGTTGGGTTCGTTCTCAACGCACAATCGAGAAATCTGGGTTCGAATCCCAGGGGGGACACAAATGGTTGGGCACATTTCCTTTCACCTAATGCCTCTATTCACCCAGCAGTGAGTAGGTACTCAGGAGTTGGCCAGCTTGTTGTGGGGTTGCATCCTGGGCGGGTGGAGGATCGATAAAAGTCAAAACGTGTATGAACACACTCTGGCTTTCTGTTCCCGACACAACGAATTAAATTAAATTAACTGTACGCGAGGCTAATTCCGGGTCTGGGGTGCACAACAAACTACAGCTAATAGGCTGAGATTGTAATGGACCATACACGGCTCCTCACAGTATCAGGGTGTTACAATTAACTAGCCCTAACTTGTTTAGTGTTCGCCCTGGCGCGTAATTAATGAATTTTGATTGTATAATAGGATCTCTAAAAAGTGATGGTATTTTTAATTTCACTAATATGGTACCTGGAATGTACCTGGATGGGGTTCAGGGAGTGTGGTACCTGGCCTGGTACCACAAAATATATAATGATGGCGTGTATCAGTTCTCTTAGGATTTGTTATTTCACGCAGTGAGCCTAAATTTTGACCTTAATATTTCAGTATAACGTCTTATGTGTGTGTCTGTAACAAATAAATACATTATTTAGCGAGGCTAGTGCTTAATTTAGCCAGCACATGGGCGTTATACCCAGTGGAAGCCTTGCTCACCTCTCTGCCGGAGTAGCCATTCCTGCTGGAGGACTCTCGATCTCTTGACCTCGACCTGCTCCGGTCTCCCCGCTCCCTGCGGGGCGGCCGCTCCGGGGCGTATTCGTAGCTGCTGACGGAGGGGGCGCCCCGGTACCCGCTGGGGCCCGGCTGAGTGTAGTCCACGTACCGAGACGACGGGCCCAGCCTCTCCAGACTCATGGTGGGGGAGTGTGGGAAGGTTCGGGGACTATGTAAAAGGGGAAGGGAGTTTAGAGTCTGGTGGGACGATGGGTGGAGGAGCCAGTACGTGAAGTTAAGGGTAGAGAGAGTACGTGCTTGAAGGATAAAACCATGTGTAGGGTTAGGCTAGTGGGATAGTAGGGTCGTGGTAAGTGTTTTAGGGATAGGGGGAAGTTTAACTTATGTAGAGCTAATAAGGGCGGATGTGGTTGTTCATGTAGGTCAGATGCGGTAACTTTTGGCAGCGATGATGTTCCCAGATGACGAGGAGACGATAGTGTCAGTTAGACTCGAGTGAACGAGGGCGGTCGGCAGATGAACTTTACCAAACACTGAAACATTTCTCTATACAGAAGAGAAGATAGCAGGAGGAGCAGAGAGGAGGAGATTGTAGAGCCCACTCGCGGCGCCGTCCTGAGGAAGAAACAAAAGACAACACTAAGTGCACCATACAATCTCTGGATTTACCACACGAACATCAAACAACATTGATTCCTGCATAGTGTACACAATAAGTATTGACTCCGGCCAATTTTAATATAACATTGAAATAAAGTTAATGAAATCTTCAGAAAGGAAATTATGACAAAGCGCTAAGCCAGTATGACTATAACACATGAAAGGGATACGAGGACAGGATAGGAGCCGGGACAGGTATTGAACATGAAGTGATATAACATGAGTGCAGGCACTGAGGTGTGAGTACGGAGGGAGGAACGATGCCCAGACTCTACAGACTGGTTATTAATTTTGTCATTACAAAGAGTTTTAACATATAAACAAAATTTGTGGTGAGCTTCCGTGTAAGTAACACGGCGGGTGACAGACGTCTTACTGCACCTCAACATTTGTGTTGGTGGGGGTGCAGGCCGTACTAAGATGACAAAGGTGGAGTGGGTCCTCCTGGCTATAATAGGCTGGTCCTATTGTAGCCGGCTCGTACCACTTACGGGCTATTCATGCCCGTGCCACCTCTTGGGTGGCTTAATCTTTATCAATCATCATCATAGCCTGCAATACTCTAAACTATGGGACTGATGCTTCTCAGCGTACAGGGTGTAGGGTACTTCTCATTGCAGGGAATAGACAAGGTACAACAAAGGAAAGCACCGTTATCAAACTAATAACTCATTACTAATGATCAACTACGAGTTACCGGTCTACATTCGGATTTCTTAACTAGGCGGGAATGATGATTGCTTTAGAGTAGCACTCCCTGTAGCCGTGAGCAGTGTGGTCGCCCGACCTCTTCTGCCAACCTTCAAAAGCATTGAGTTGCCCACTATACGTTACGCCATAATAATGATCCCAAGCCACAACATTGCCTCTTAACTCAGCTTTCACCAGTATTATCAATATTGTTTACGTGTTATTGATTTCCCAATACGCAATTTTGGTCAAAATAATCTCATGTAATTGTGTGTCCAAAATGCCACTTCTCAGATTACAGTGATGTAACCAGACATTATTGTGTGAAGCATTCTTTGCCAAACTCAGGTGTAACTGGCGCTCAGGTGTTACCTATACAATACAATACAATACAATACAATACAATTTTATTTAGGTAAGGTACATACATACAATAAATATTTACAAGGATTGTTTAACTTATAGGTATAGCTAGTACATACAATGCCTAAAGCCACTATTACGCAAAGCGTTTCGGGCATGACCTGTCACCACAACACTAAGTGTAATTACAGTTAACACTGCTTCAGGAGGATCGACAGGCTTATATACACACCGACGGGTGTATTACGCTTCACGGTGTATATACCGAGTTTATTTTAGTCCCGAATTATGTTCAGGACTAAACTATACTTTCTAGTTGGTCAGTAAGCTGTTGTGGTAGCCTTAATAACCCTCTAGAGGTTAGTAGGCCAGAGGCCCAACACCAAACCAAACCATCATGAAGGTCAGACTGATGGTCAGACTGAATAGGCCACTCCACCCCATATTTGTACTCCCCCGCCCACTTTACTACAGTTGCAGACGAGAGCGGTACATCTATGCCACACACACACACTCGCCACACGTTGACAAGTTTTCTGCCAAACGTTCTATTTGTTTAAAGTAATTTTAAATAAAACACGACGATAGCAGACCTGCCCAAGCCCTCACCCTGCACACACACACACGCCAGCTAGTTACCTGACCCAGTAGATATATTATATATTAAATTAATACAAAGAAAATGCCACAGGTATTTTGTACTGCATTCCTTTCCACTGACAAGCAAACCACAACCAACCATTAACAGTTTACTTGCTGGTTGGTCAGTAAGCAATTGTGGCTTTATGACCGTCCCGCGGTTGATTGGCCTTAAGCCCAACACTAAACCAAGGAAACCTCTTTGGTGTTCTGAAACGTTTTGCTGAATGTGTGGCAGATCTTGTTGTGTGGACATTCCCCACCTTAGTCTGATCTCACTCGGTCTTTATTGCTGTGTTTCTCTATAAAGTGGCAACAATAGGTGGAGCTGATAATAGGTTATGTATTAAAGCCTTGATGCTTCGTCGTTTTCAAATTACTGTTATACCTCCCTCTTAATCCTAGTGTACTCGCTTCTACCTTCCCTTAGATTCATTCTGTTTATTTTGGTGTGTGTGTGTGTGTGTGTGTGTGTGTGTGTGTGTGTGTGTGTGTGTGTGTGTGTGTGTGTGTGTGTGTGTGTGTGTGTGTGTGTGTGTAATTACCAATATATCTAATAATTATTCAGGGAATTAATTCGATCATCGCTAAATATCTTTCATAAAATAATAAAATAACGCCCTATAGTTCTTTTTTTGGATATAAATTTATCCACATAATGTTATAACCTTCGGAGAGACCAAGTACATGCATGAGTCGAGACGAGGTGCCAGTGTTGCACTCACCAATGCAGCAAGAGACCAAGTCAGCGTTGTATATCATGGTGAAAGCCTCGCCCCGCACCCGGGGGCTGCATCGCTGTGAAATACCTTTCAACGTGACGTCAGCGTTGAATGTGGCCAGTGAACAATGGAGGAAGACGGGGTAAGACTTTTCACCACCTTTCCCTGCCACCAGTTGCTTCTCGCACCTCTAGCCCGCTATGACCCCTCAGTGTTATTTTGTATTTTATTAACCATCTCTGATGCAATTTAGGAACCCATAGCCTCGGAGATGGAATAAAGAGCATTCAGAGAAAACTTGCCGTTTGACTCGAAATACGAGTATTCGCTTCTCCTACCACCCCCTTTTTTATTATTTATGTTGTACACTTTTTTATACAAGGTTACATAGCTCATTGGTTACAAAATGTGGATATTAAGAAGAAATAAACCAAAGTTTGTAACTATGTAACCAAGGCAGTGAGGCGCTCTGTATGTGTTCCGGGGCGTAATTTTCTGTGATACACATTCTGGATGTGAAGGGTGTGAGGCGCTGACGTCAGGCGTCAGCGCCTCACGCGCGCCTCGCACTCACCAAGTCCAACATAGTGTACACTCTACATTATTACAACAGTTAACACTGTGCAGCATCACTGAGAGTACTCAGGTTATGGGTAACGATGTGTATCAGTGCTATACCGGTGGTTTTGTTGAAGGTGGACGATGTACCGGATGTGCATGTAATATATTTATACAATCTTCTCTCGTACATACAGCAATGAAGCACGTCAATGACTGGGCAAGTACAACTCACTAACACCATTTTGAGTGGCACGCATGACACTAATTTGGAGAATCCCATTCTTCAAGACCCTTCTTGTTTCCTGCAGCTCCACCTTGTCTCTTTGATCTCTAGTCAAAAAGTTAAATCCCCGGGAGTAGTTTGGTCCAGAAGATATAGTTTGATCTTATGGCTTCTGGAATTAAATCTTTTAAATGGATTCAAATCAGCAACACAAGATAGTTTACAATTTTATTGAAAAAAATGAAATCCTCCCATTGTATAATGTGGTAATTTCGCATTATATGAAAAAATGGGTAAAAATGTTCATGTAAATATTATTTATTACAAACGCACCTACATTAGCACTTTTGACGCTTAATACACACGTTTCTACCTGCTCTTAAATACTACAGTATGTTGCCCGTGTATTTTGCTCTATGTTGCCCCGGTCTCAGATGGTGAGAGCCGAACACACTTGAAATCTTACACACGTGCCGAGGCATTTACATTTGGAGTGTAAACCAGACCAGACTGACCTTGAAAAAAAAATGAGTGCTTCAATTCAAGTTCAAGTATGTTTATTGAGATAAGAAAGAAATACATCTGAAAGGGGATAGAGTAGCTTAGGCTATTTCTACCTACTATTTCTAAACGAGTGCTTGCCTACCAGTGACCAAGGGAGTGAGGTCTGGCTTTCTGTGCCCCGCTTCCTAGCCGTGGTACCCTCAATACTTCCATGATGCCCGAATGATTCCTTCTGATCCTGCATCATGATTGGCAGCCCCTATTGCACTGACAGAAGTGCTGGTCTGTTGCACACGCTCTGTGTAGCTCTGAAGCCGCCTGGGTGACATTGAAGGCATGGCGACAGCTCTCCAAGCACCTGGTGGAGAGGCAGCTGGCGCCGCGACACTGGACTAGCCACACCTGAGCTGCCAGCCTCAACTCCTCACCTTGGTATTGAAGAGGTAGATACAACTATGGAATCCTCATAGTAGTCACATAATAGCAGTGCAGTATCATAAAGTCCAATAATGACGAATATCAACACGAGTGGACATTTGTTCGTATCCGAAATGCTAATAGAACCCCGCCGCCAATCATTCAGTTAATCAGAACAACTTGAGAAACCTGACGCAGCTAAGAAACACCCTGGTGGTGGTGATATTTGTTTGCAAAACATGTAAAATATATCCGTGTGAACAATATTGACGTGGTACAAGAGGGTTGTACCATTGAGTTGGCAGGTATACAAATGTGTACCGCTCCACCTCCTGCTCAATACCCACCTTACAACCTTCATCATATTTGGCCTCTACTCTTGCCATGACCACAGACTGGTAGAACATGACCACATTATCAATGCAAAAGGAACAAACGGCAGAGAGGCTATTCCCGCCCACTGGACCAGCGACGAGGCTCTACCGGAGAAAGTCACGATCCAGAACACATTCTGGCGGCTCACAATGGAAGAGTATTGCCCACCCAAGCGCAGGTTTCACGGGTGCCAACGGTGGAATCATGTTGCAAGAAACTGTTGGACTATTGCGCCAAAAGGCATGCAACATCTGTATGCAAAGCTAAAATGGTAAGACAATTAAAATGAAGTGCGTCAAGTGTCATGTGGACGGAGTCCCCCCGCCTGGCACGACAGCTGTGACGCGCTCCCGCCAAGACGGGCTGACCAGGGTATGCCACTAAGGGCCCACGAGTACACTGGCTCAGTTGACAGCACCCACTGCCAGGCCACAGTGCCCTCGCCTACCCGACAAGTGCTACAGGCGGCGAACCTAATGACACAGTTACAATCTCCAGCAACACTTGCTGGTTGAGAGGACCGGATCCGTCAAAAGAGTTCGGCTAGTTCCAGAATTTATGGAAACAGTGGGAAAACAAGGCAAAATCATGGATAAAATCAGCAAGCAAATAACGGAGCAAAGTAAGGAAATCTGGCAAGAGAAGACGATGATAGTAAGTCTTGAAGAGTGTGTGAGTGTGGCCCGAGCCTCGGCCATACTCTCAGGGAACACCCTCCCCTGCACCCCGTCCCCGCCTCACTGACACCCTCCTTACATAACTAGAACTAGACCTCCCTGTCCACGGGGCAGGGAGGTCTAGTTCTGTATGCCCCGCCTGCCGGCCCTCTTGTATTTGCTGCATTACTACGTAACCATTTTGACTTTCAAATTCGTTGTCGAATCTGACCTTACAGTTGTGAATGGAGGTGGGTTTCACAACAACTTCTTTCAGTGCATTCCACTTGTTGACCGCCCGTACAAGGTACGAGTAGAAACCTACATTTCTTAGGTTTATTGGCGTTTCCAGCTTCCTCGTGTGTCCTCTTGTCCTACTTTCTCTTAGTGTGAAGAGGCTGTCCTTGTCCACTTTATTTAATCACCCTCATTATCTTGAACGTTCTGATCATATCCCCCTCTGTTTCTATCCTCTTCGGCTATGAGATTTAATTCCACTAGCATATTGTCGTAGTTTAATTATTTTAGCTCTGGCGCCAATCTTGATGCAAACCTTTGTATTTTTTTCAAATTTTGGTTTTATGCTTTACAAAGTGCAGATTCCATGGTTGTTCTACATATTCCAGTAATGGTCTAACAAATGTCGTTTAGGAAGGGGGGGAGCCCATGTGGCAACCCACTCCATCCTCCACGTGATCCTCCCCCCCCCCCCCCGAACCCATCCTATATTTGGGTACCTTTTACGCAACCTGCATATAAGACAACTACAAATCTTCGATTCATATAGTGAACTCTTGCAAGTAGGAAAGCAATGACCTATTACTGTCGTGTGATATCAACCTGGTACATGTCCGCTGGGCAGTGTGGGTCGAGAGGCACTCTACTCCCGGGCAACCTTGGTAATATGTATGAACTCTCGTAGAGGCTGCGGCGACGGCTCACCTGGTGGACGTCTTCACCACGCGACGGCTCACCTGGTGGGCGTCTTCACCACGCCACGGCTCACGGGACATCAGCCTCGACAAGTCACACAGCACTTGTCGCAAGCCTTCCCAAGTGACACTTGTCGGTACCTGATATACAATTTGCCAAGTGATATGCAACGCTTGAAGTAAAAGGAACCAGGTGCCACCTGTCGGTTTAGGGGCTACGTGCCACCTCTTGGGGTGCCTTAATCTTCATCAATCACCTGTCGATGCAAGAGACAAGCAGCCTTACTCCCGACCCTCTCCAGTGCTCACTTTCTCCCCTTCCCCCTCACGTGCTTATCGTTGTGTACTATTGTGTTTCTTGACCAGACCACACACTAGAAAGTGAAGGGACGAAGACGTTTCGGTCCGTCCTGGACCATTCTCAAGTCATGGTCCAGGATGGACCGGAACGTCGTCGTCCCTTCACTTTCTAGTGTGTGGGTTTGGTTAACATTTTTCAGCCACGTTATTGTGACTCCTCGTCTGCATACTATTGTGTTTATCTCACTGGCAGAGTCCGTCGTCCAACCATATCCCCCACCGACCCAAATATGGTAGCCTTGCCGAGCCACACCTCGCGAGCCACACCTCGCCCTGCCCCAGGCCTGCGGTGTGGCTCCAGGGTCCACTATGTTGTTTTAGATTCGGCAACTCGGAACAAAAAGTTCCAAGTAGCACGGGCTATGGTGAGCCCGTAGTGGACTTATCTGTCACAGGAGCGGGACTGTAACTGAAGGTCCACATATAAACATTAAGCCACCCAAGAGGTGGCACGGGCATGAATAACCCGTAAGAGGGTCCACTAATGATCCAACTCTTACATACACCCAATCCGGACTCCGGACTGCATGGTAACCGTGCCAAGTTAATTAAAGGAACGCTGGTTGCAGTTAGTAAGTAACTTTGATGTTGATAATTAAGTCAATGCAGTGTTAATTTTCGTAGTCAAGCACTTACCTGTCAGTGTCTAACGAGGAGTTAGGTCCGGCTCGGTTAGGTCCACATACACACACCCCAGGTAGCAGCCCGTGACAGCTGACTAACTGACCATCCTAATGGTCAATTTCTTTGACGAACCTAGCCTTTAAAAGTTGAGGATGGAGGTGGCTTCCACAACTTCTCTCGGTGAAATGACGCACACGCTAGTACTGATCCCTCGCCTTGTCTAAACACCCGCATATACTTTGACACAGCCACACACATACACACGGAGCTGTGCGACACGCAGCTGTGTGACACGGAGCTGTGTGACACGCTCTGTGACACGGAGCTTGGAGGCCTAAGTGCTACAATGACATTTCCTGACACGCACGACGTTATGTGGTACATTACCTGACGTCACACCTTGTTAAGTGATACATTAGTTGGCGTCACAACCCACACTGTCATGTGACACACCTAACCCCCCCCCACCACTTCATGTGTCAACAGACAGGCACCCCCACCTGGCACAAACCTTGACAAGTGACAATTGCCACGAGAGAACACTACAATTAAGTAATTGTAGTAATTATAGTATGCCATTAAGGAATACAACTACATTCCTCGCCGTGTTTAATACGAGAGTGTGAGGCTAGGAGAAGGAGGAGGAAGGCTTCTCAACCTTGAACACTCTTTCCTTGTAGAGCTCTCACCATCTTGAAGAAGTCTTGGATTGCTCTATCGCTCTGGGGGTCAAAAGCTTCAGCTCGAGGTTCCTACCTTTCTTAGCCAAGGGCCACGTAATGTAATAACTCCCTACCCCCAATATGTGGCTCCTCGAATCTAATTTTGACATTTGTAGATGTTGTTGGGTTCTACGACCGATTCGTAGCACAGTTGGTTTCGTTGTCGACTCGCAATCGGAGAGCCCAGGGGGGAGCACCTTCCTCTCACATAATGCCACACAAGGCCCACTGATGGGTTGAAAGAGCTTTAGCATTCCCTCACCTTTCAGTGAGGTGGCGTTAGTACGATTAATTTTCCCCTCATCTTTCATGTTTGCGGCATTGCTACGAACAGCCACAATAAGAGAGGATTCCAGAGAATGAAATTATATATATATATATATATATATATATATATATATATATATATATATATATATATATATATATATATATATATATATATATATATATATATATATATATATATGCGAACAAGCCTGAATGGTCCCCAGGACATATGCAACTGAAAACTCACACCCCAGAAGTGACTCGAACCCATACTCCCAGAAGCAACGCAACTGGTATGTACAAGACGCCTTAATCCACTTGACCATCACGACCGGACAAAATGAGGTGATAGCCGAGGCTATATGAACCACCCCACCGCCGGCACTCGGATAGTTATCTTGGGCATAGCATTTTACCAAATCATATATATATATATATATATATATATATATATATATATATATATATATATATATATATATATATATATATATATATATATATATATATATATATACACACACACACACACACACACACACGTACGTCATTAAACACAAGAGCATTGTGACTATTATTAATATTCTTTAGGATATTTTTCATTCTACGTAAATATCCTCTACCATCTGGAGTGTGAAGAAACACTAGATCACTTAATCTTTCCATTTTTATTGTTCGACGTTTCGTCAGCAATGTGACATCTTCAGGCGTACACTGTTGAACTGACACAGGTATACTGTTACGCTCAGCATATCTGTGTCAGAGAGAGAGAGAGAGAGAGAGAGAGAGAGAGAGAGAGAGAGAGAGAGAGAGAGAGAGAGAGAGAGAGAGAGAGAGAGAGAGAGAGAGTTTACTAGTTGTGTTTACTAGTTCTGTTTTTGCGGGGGTTGAGAGAGCAAAGCTCTTTCGGCCCGCCTCTCAACTGTCAATCAACTGTTTACTAACTACTTTTTTTTTCCACACCACATACACACACCCCAGGTAGCAGCCCGTGACAGCTGACTAACTCCCAGGTACCTATTTACTGCTAGGTAACAGGGGCATTCAGGGTGAAAGAAACTTTGCCCATTTGTTTCTGCCTCGTGCGGGAATCGAACCCGCGCCACAGAATTACGAGTCCTGCGCGCTATCCACCAGGCTACGAGGCCCCTCCGTAGTGTGTGTGTGTGTGTGTGTGTGTGTGTGTGTGTGTGTGTGTGTGTGTGTTTGTGTGTGTGTGTGTGTGTGTGTGTGTGTGTGTGTGTGTGTGTGTGTGTGTGAAAACGTTTGAAAACCAAACTAACACATAAATATTCCCCGATCTCGTATTGAACAGGTACACCCCAAGAAAAATATATTCCTAAAATGGGCAGCATTCTATCATTTCCTTTCATCCACAATGTACCATGACCCCCCCCCCCCCCCCTACCTCCCATGAAGGCAGTGACGACGTTAAACGCTATAGGCTAAGACACAGTCAGTCCCTAAAGGACGAAAGGTACAAGGATTTGTACCTAATTTGAAGTCAAAGTTGAGGTAATGTTGCCACAGGATTGGACCTCCTCCTTCCTCCTCACCACCTCCCCACTCGTCCCATCACTACCACCAAACATGTCCTCCTTTTTTGTATCTGAGATTGGTGGCAGAGAAAGGAGGAGAAGGAAGGAGAGAAAGAAAGGTGAAGAGAAAGGAGGATTTGGTAGATGTTTAAAAAAAAGAGGCAAAGGGAGTGAGACAGGTGGAGAGGCGAGAAGGAATTATATTTTAGTATTTCGTCAGTAATGTTGTCAAGTGTGTGTAGCGGAGGTGTTCCTCCTCCTAGCATAACATAAGGGCGTCGTCGTCGTCGTCGTCAGGCTCCAATACAGTTCCAGTTCTAGTCACGAACCAATCACTGCCTTCAGAGCTTCTGAAGATAGGTTCAAGCACCCTGTTGGCTTGATACAGGCTGGTGAAAGGTTAAGAGTGTATGCTAACGGGGTGTTGGCGTAGCAATGTGGAATACGGTAACGTCACAAGACCTGCCCATGGAGACGACGGTGATCAGAAAAAAACCTGGAGGAACCTTGGTTGGTGGGCGGGGCTTTCGTGCGATCCATCTGCAGCAACGGGCTGCTTCGGGACCACACCCACACTACTGGGCGTCACACACTCGCACCCACACTCCCGCCCGTCACATCCACACCTCCGCCCGTCACATTCACACCTCCGCCCGTCACAGCCACACTCCCGCCCGTCACATCCACACTCCCGCCCGTCACATCCACACCTCCGCCCGTCACATTTACACCTCCGCCCTCTCCCACAGTGGCAATAGCAGCGAGAGACAATGCCTAATATTCGATTATCTTAACCACAGAAAAATAACTAGATAATGAAGGATCCTGCAGATAATGAAAGCCTGCCGAACACAATTGGTGAACGCCAAGAAAACAAAAACATTCTTGACGCAACATATCACAGAGCCAAATGAAGAGGAGAGGATCCGCCAGCCACATCACACCCGATGTTACCTAAAATGAAGCCTAAGCCAAGACCTTGGAATACGAGTGTTGGAGCCATAGACCAGTGCATCATTCTCACGACTTGGTGCAGCGGAGCATCAAGCATCATTCTTGATTCTCACGGCCCATCCTTGGTCCAGGATGGGTCGAAACGTCGTGATTCATTTCATTCCATACGTGTGAGCCGCGTTATTTGTCACTCAATTTACAGGTCTAGTTGAGTTGAATGAGTGAAGCCAAGAAACAGGTTGAAGATACGAGAGGGGAATATAATGGCCTACCTACAGGAGGAGGAGGACTGGGCCATGTCCACTTGCCGAAATGATATAATGACACGGCCCAACCAATATGTTCTGGTGTTGTCGAACACGTGTGGTGTTGTCGGGCATGTGTGGTGGTGTAAACAAAGTGTGGTGTTGTAAACAAAGAGTGTAGTGAAGGTGTAGTGTGACAGTAGAGTGTACCACGGTAGTGAGGTCACGCGCAATGAATCCATAATGAGAGTCTTGGAGAAAGTGTATGTTTGAGTGTGTGAGGACAGGGTGAAGGGATGGAGGGAGGGGTGAAGGGATGGAGGGAGGGGTGAAGGGATGGAGGAAGGGGTGAAGGGATGGGTTCGAGGGGTGAAGGGATGGAGGGAGGGGGGAGGGGTGAAGGGATGGAGGGAGGGGTGAAGGGAGGGCCGTCAACATGTCCAGGCACACAGGCTATCCAAGACACTCCAGGTCATCCATTAATAATAACAATAGCACCTACGGCAACTACCTGATCAGTCGACCCCAAAAACCTGACTGTTGTACCCGAAAATGTTTGCATTTTGTATTTACCTAATCTGACCAAGTAGTCTTAGGTCTAATGAGCGCTATCTTGGGCCTAATATATTACGCATGTGCTATATTAAACCTATAGTTGATTGGGTTTTATTGTTTCTTTGTACTCTTGTAAAATTAAAGAGTACAAGACATGAACATTGATGGCGGCAACAGTCCGTTTTTGTACGTACGACCAAACAGTTTTATTGTGCTAAAATTTAAGATTCAAATAGATAAAATCACCGGAACAAATGCTGGTTCTTTGACAACCCGCCGGCTACCTGTTCTCGTGGAGGCCACTAGAGATAGTGGCCCTCAGGTAAATTCAGGCAAATTATACGAGCCTGGTCGTTCTCACGTGGAACTGAAAGATTGGTACTGGTAAAGGCTTAACTACGGCATGCTCTCTCAATTTGCTACTACGTCAAAAATGCGACTATTTTGCCTAACCAGAACGTACAAACCCCGACAACCCACCTAACCTATTGAGGACGATGCTCAGAATACGTCAATATTGCGGGCGGTTTAAAGTTTTTAGTAACGCATCACATTTTTAACGGAGAATATGACATTAGGCGAGAGGACAGGTTGACTTACCAAACTAAGGTCCCTTGATACTACATTAAGTCAAAAGCGTTGCGAGAGTCGAGGTGGCATTTGGGACATCTTTCACGCAATGTTTACATGTCTTCCATCACCAGCTGTCACGTCACCCCATCATCACCAGCTGTCACGTCACCCCGTCACCAGCTGTTACGTCACCCCATCACCACCAGCTGTCACACCCGCGTCAACTTCCCCTCACAGCGGCATCACGTCCTTGGCCGCCCACGTCACAGGCCTCCACGCCGCCCACAGTGAACCTTGGAGCCACTCCCACGTCGCTCCTCCAGTGTGTGGACACGCAACATGTTGCTTGAAAAGTCATGCAGCGTGCAGCAACACCACCTTTGAGGTAGCTGTGCTTTAGGTATTGAGGGATTTGTGTTTTAAGTAAAGGTATGAGGCTAGTCAATTGATTCCCATAGTTTGCCTGCCAGTGAGGAGTTCTTTACCTCACCTCACTCCTCACAGTGAGGACCTGCTCCCCCTCACCCCTCACAGTGTGGACTTGCTTCCTCTCACTCCTCACAGTGTGGACTTGCTTCTCCTCACTCCTCACAGTGTGGACCTGCTCCCCTCAGGGACACCCAGCCACTTGATCTGGACGGTAGAGCGACGGTCTCGCTTCATGCAGGTCGGCGTTCAATCCCCGACCATCCAAGTGGTTGGGCACCATTCCTTCCCCTCCCTCGTCCCATCCCAAATCCTTATCCTGACCCCTTCCCAGTGCCATATAGTCGTAATGGCTTGCCGCTGTCTCCTGTCCCCCCCCCCTTCCCTTCACCTCGGGGGACTTAGATCATAAAAATGACAGCTGTGTGAGTGGGTGAAGAACGCGTACCAGTAGGCTATCCCAGACCACCTTCACACACACACACACACACACACACACACACACACACACACACACACACACACACACACACACACACACACACCGCAGGCGGGCGCTCAGTGGGAGCTGCTGCCAGTCTTACGGGCTCACCATAGCCCGTGCTACATGGACACTTCGTCCTGAGTAGCTAAATCTTTAACAACATCAACATGCTGCCAGTCTTGATGCATCACGGCTTTACTAGCACAGACCAAGGACGCCTTCCCAACCAATAGAGGGATAGAGGGAGACTAACACCAGTCACACAGCCCTCAATTCACAGAACTGTCACATAATGCAGCAGGTACCCGTACCCCCCCCCCCCCCGACACATAACTTACACTTTAAAATACTAGATATTCAACTTAACAGCTCAAGGAGCCAATTTGTATCCAAAGAGCCATTTAGACCTAACCAACCACAGTCAAAGTTATAGGATACCATCGCAAATATATATGATAGACTCGTCGGTGACCATGCTGACCTGACACAGGAACACAGGTGGACAGTTTTAAAGTCTGATTACCACCAGCAGGTGTAGAGGGGCCACACCACTAGCTGGCTGGCTGGCTGGCTGGCTGGCTGGCTGGCAGGCAGGTAAGAGGTCACACCATTGTCTAATGGGCAGGTGGAGGGGGGGGGAGTTTGCACACCTCTAGCTGGCTGATAGGTGAAGGGCCACACCATTGGCTGGCTGGAAGTCACACCAATGGCTCACTGGGGAAAGGGTCACCTCGTGGCCTTGACAACCCTGGCTGGAGGTTACTGAATCATGTGGCGGCGGCGGCAGATGAAGGAACAATCAAGACAATCAGCTTTCACCGCACCAGGCACTTAACGATGCTAAATGGTATCAGAAGCAGGGGGAGAAACTGGAGTGGGAGGTGGTGGCGACCTTGTACTATGACAACGCAAGGTGTGGCACGGGTGGCACTGGGCCACTTCCTGGTCTGCCCTCCACTACCCCAGCGCTACACCTTGGCCACCACACCTGCTTCACACCTGCTCTTATTCCCGGCCACACTGCCTCCGTGAAGCACGTGGCCTCCCGTGAAGCACGTGGTGAGGCTCGCCTACCGTGACACGTCAGGTCAGTGCTTCAAGGCGTCCGCCACTACACCGTTCATATAAGCGCGAGCAATGAGAGTACTTGCCTATCAAACCTAACCCATCAGCGCTTACCCATCAGTAGTTACGGGGAAGTGAGGTCTATAAAAGCCCTTTATGCTCCGCCTACCAGCCTTGTGGTAACTGTTGCCTTACAGCTGAACTATTCTGACATTCGAATACATTGTTGAATTTGAGGATGGAGGTGGCTTCCTCAACTTCTTCTCAGTGCATTCCACTTGCTGACCACCCGTATAGAAGAGTACGGGTATATATCCTTATATTTCTTCGATTCGTATGACTATGCGAGATGGGGATTTTTAGCATCACGTAGCTAGCTTTTTCACACTGTACTCCCTCTTCATATAGTGTCTAGTAGCTTCACAAATGCCGATGTTCCTAAATGTGCTAATAAAAACAAAATCGACTCGCTTCTATTCCTACCTTCCACCAGAGTGAGAGTAGTACGTGTGTATATCTAAATATGTGCGTGCATGTGTACATTTAACCTTGAATACTTATACTGTATGTACCTGTGTGTGTGTGTGTGTGTGTGTGTGTGTGTGTGTGTGTGTGTGTGTGTGTGTGTGTGTGTGTGTGTGTGTGTGTGTGTGTGTGTACGTTTATCCATGTATACACAAGTGTAGCCGTGTGTGTGTGTGCGTGCATTTGCTCCTTAACGAGTCAAATTTGAGATAACAGCCTAAACGGGAAATATTATTAAAACAAATATATTTAACATGTTAATCCATAGTTCAGTGTTAGTTTGTTGTTACTGCCTCACGCCTCAGCAGGCGAGGCGAACACCTGCCTCACGCCTCAGCAGGCAAGGCGAACACCTGCCTCACGCCTCAGCAGGCGAGGCGAACACCTGCCTCACGCCTCAGCAGGCGAGGCGAACACCTGCCTCACGCCTCAGCAGCAGCAGGCGGGCACCTGCCTCACGCCTCAGCAGGCGAGGCGAACACCTGCCTCACGCCTCAGCAGGCGAGGCGAACACCTGCCTCACGCCTCAGCCAGGTGTAGAGGTGAGTGATGAGTACCGCGGTGGGCTGGGTGTATATAGCGCCGGGATGAGTCACACACCTGTACCAGGAACTTGTTGTAACTCACCTTCAGGCCATGCCCCTGGCGGCGTCCTGCTTCTCCACGCCTCCTGCAGCACCTCCTCCAGCCCCCTCACAACACACTCTCTCAAGGAACTCCTTCCACACTCCTCAAGGATATCCTTCACCTCCTCCTCTACCACCTTAGAACGTCACTCGACCGCCTGAGTAACCAATGAGTCCCCCAGTAGCACTCGTCACCGTGTTCTGGGAGGTGAGGTAGAGATCTCAGCGTCAGGTATAAGGGGTGTTCACAGCTCCTGAAGGAGAGGCACAAGACTGGCGTTAAACTCCTCCTGGTACTCCTGCTCGCGACGGACGACTGACTGAGATGGCGTTGAAGTCACCGTCTTGGGCTCACTCCCCCTCCTCGCACCTCGCCACTAAGCGCCACCATCAACCACACCGACCAATAGCTAGCCACATTTAACTCTGTCTGTATTCTTATTGGCTCTTTCAACTTGCTTACCTGTTAAAAGTGAAAGTTTACGGGATGTATTTCTTCAGATTTTCTGTTTCTTCTTTCGCTGATTTATTCAAAGTAAATCAGACTCATTGTTGTTCTTGTTGATTGGTATGAGGAGTGTAATCTTGCTGTCATTAGCATGGAATGATATATGTATTTGGTATTTTTATTATAATACAGAGCATCAGCCGAGAAGTGGCAGTCGTGGAGGGCGGCGTGTGGGTGCCAGCGAGGCGTATCCCTCAGTCACGCTCACTATAGCCCCGGGGACACGCGTCTCTCACTTCCCACGCTATGTCAGTACATATATTAAAGAGTTACATGTGCCTCTGTTACCCGTACTCTGTGAGAATTACAAGGGGGGGACAATGCCAATGGAATCATGTTTTTACACACAGATGAAATACTTATTTAACGGGATGGACCTATTGGAAGTGGCAAGGTGTTCTGTATATATGAGGATATGATAAATAGTCTTCGGGCTTGGCACCTTTTTTTTGTTAATATATATATATATATATATATATATATATATATATATATATATATATATATATATATATATATATATATATATATATATATATATATATATATATATATATATATATATATATATAAACAAAGGTTATGTTTGTCTGTCTGTCCAAGGCTGAAAGCCAGACGCCTGAGGCTAGACTCACGTAACTTTGCTTGGTGAGTTGCGATTGTATGGAGTGTCATTGTTGGGTTGGGGTCGACCTTCTTTAAGAAGGATCAGCTTCTATTGCAATTCCTATGAAGTCTGAAATGTTTTGTTTTCTCCCAGGAGAGCTTTTTAGACAATTTTCACTTCTTAATATTGCAATTAATATTAGTATTGGAAAGAGAGAGGGATGGGGGATAAACCGGGATTTACTGCCGAATGTAAATTATATACATTAAGCAAATTTTGGATACTTCGCTAACATTCCCGGCAGTATATCATCATGAATGAAGTACTTACACGTTTCTTGGACTCCATTGATAGTGTTATCTCTGAATTCCGCGATTTTTTCACATTCCATTATATAATGACGCAAAGTATGCGAATAGTTCTGCTGACAGAGTTTACATTTAGTCAAATCTACATCAGCAGATGTTACAAACTCCCAGAGGTACTTGTAGCCGAGCCCAAGCCTAGCAATGGTAACATCTAGAAGTCTGCTAACATTATTGGATGACCCATAGATGTGCGGTTCTTCCTGCACAATAGAATGATGATAGATGGAGAAATTGGTGTGAATTTCACTTTGCCTCAAGTCTACAAGATTTTGTTGATGTTCCCGGAATATTAATGCCCGCAGACTACTCAAAGGCAGTCCAAGATGGTAATCAATTCCCTTTTTATGAGCAAAAGTCTTGGCCAACTCATCAATTCTATCACGCATTCAGAGACCAATATAGGAAGGAATCCACAGGAGATAAACTCTGACTCTATCATTGATTATTTCACTATATTTGTGTCTAGCTTCAGAGACAAGCACGTTACGGGCTCACCATAGCCCGTGCTACTTGCCCCGCTCCTGTGCCAGGTAAGTTACGGGCTCACCATAGCCCGTGCTACTTGGAACTTGTTCCAAGTAGCTGAATCTATAACATGAATAATCATTTTACGGGCTATTCATGCCCATGCTATCTCTTGGGTGGCTTAAGCTTCATCAATCGAATAATCATCCATTAGACCACTTTCTCCTCCAACTGAGTGGGTGTTCCTATATATAAAGGCCTCTGGAAGCAATATTAGATGGAGAGCTGTGAATCAGCTTCCAGTTGCAGCTCCGCTCCTGTGCCAGGTAAGTCCACTACGGGGTCAACATACCCCATGCTACTTGGAACTTTTTGTTCTCAGTAGCTGAATCTAAAGAAACAGAATAATCATCAGTATAATTTCAACAGTGGTTCATTACTGACGCTTGAGAGTTATCGCACACCTTCAACATAAAAAATGTAACACTCGACAAATCCAGTTCCAGACGACCCCAAGACACTTCAGCTTAGACTCGAGCAGACAGCATCGAACTCGGCGACTCCGGGTCTCACTACTCTGCTCCAGGCTTCCTCTTAACTTCTACGACACTACCAACAAAGACTACTAAATAAATATCAAAACCACTAAACCCTGTGTATTTAATCAAGCAAATAAACGTAACATAATCGTACAAGGTAAATGTCTGTTTTGAGTTCCTGTACAACCTGTCCCACCTTGCTTCTTGGCAATAGAATGTTTTAGCATAGGGTTATTAGATTGCCATTGATAAATAAGTATTGATTAGACTTTATCCTGCATTTCAGTATATTTTCTTTAGTTAATTCTGAAACATAGGTGTTGAGTGAATTTGGACAGTTCTCCAAATTGTTGTTTGCGTATAATAATTATTATACGCAATATCTTGAGCGTATAATAATTATATATACCCCTGTAATTATCCATTTAGAATTCAATTAATTTACATCCAGTAATTCTCAAAATTAAAGACTACTCGGGACTTCTCTCCTCAAGAGTTTCGGGGCCTAATTAGTATAATCAGTAATATTTTTTTTTTATTGATATATACAAGAGTTCTTACATTCTTGTACAGCCACTAGTACGCGTAGCGTTTCGGGCAGGGCCTTAATCCTATGGTCCCTGGAATACGACCCCCGCGAAGAATCGTTTTTACAACCAGGTACCCATTTTACTGTTGAGTTAAACAGAGGCAACAATCAAGGATTTGCGCCCAGTAAATCCTCCCCAAGCAGGACACGAACCCAGGACAAAGCGCTTGCGGAACGCCAGGCGAGTGTCTAACCACCATGCCACGGAGACTGTAATTGAGGAGTAGTGGCAGCAGTAACTTGAAAAATGAGTGGCCAAATTTAATGATCCAACATTATTACACTGCAAGAGTATCTGGCACACATTATACACCTGGCACTTCTCACCTCTCCTGACTTAACTGGGTAGGCATTTCACTGGCATGGCAGACCCTCCCAGTCTGATTCATGTGCATTATCCGCGTAGTTTTACAAATATCAGTGTTACAATTAATAACAGGCAGTGTTACATCAGAAATGGTCGGCACTTTTTTTGGGTGGTTTGTGTGACTGGTGCGCTGCATCCTTGTAGTGGAATAGTTGAATAATGTGCTTATGTTTTCGTTTTATAACAAAATATCGAAGAAAACTGATAAAGAAGATATTTTCCTGTCAACTTGATAAGGGTCTAGTCAGACCAAAAACTTCATCACTTTCATTTCATTTCAGATTTGTGGGTTGGGTAATTTGCTTCAGCCCTGTTATTATGACTTATTCTTTGCACGAGGTATTTTAAACCATTACAAACAGAAATCCCAATAGCATGAAGCATCAAATGAACAAATCCACAAGGGCCGTGGTTTTACAAATATTACGAAACTCTTGTATTTTAAATCTATACAAAGACAAGTATCTCAGAATAAACAGACGTTAGGCACTAACATTATAAGGAAGTGAGAATAGACCTTTTCAATCATTTCAAATAACCAAACAAACTCAAGCTTTGTATGTAATTTCATGTGTTAATTAAGTACCGGGAAGGTCAAATCACTATCTTTTGTGGAACACAAGTAATTAAAATAGGTATTCAGAAAATGTTTTAAATATTATGACAACTTCAAATTCAGGAGAAAACATAGTGTATAAAGGTAACAGCAAACTTAATTTACAGGATTATTTACAAAATAATTATAAAAGCATGTATACATACAGTGCAATATTAGCCCCATTCATACAAATATTTTTTATCAAGATAATAAATGTTATAAATACAGTAATACAGTACTATACTGTATATAAAACTCCATCAATATTAAACAAAAAAATTCATATTAATCATTTATTGTTTTATTCAATTCTGATAATGAATTTACAATATATTGTAATCATTGAAAATGTTTAAAGAATTGCCCATAATTTTTGGTGCAATGAAATAATCTCCTCTAGTGTTTATTTTGTATGTGCATAGATGTGTTTATGCAAACAAAGGAACAAGTGTTAATACACAATTACAGTACTGTACAGCATTTGCTATCTACACATGTGCATACACTCATGTTTATGCACAGGTGTTGGCAGGAGTCTATTTGTTCCAACTGTGCTTTAAAGGCTACTAATACTCAATAAGTTATTAGTATTTTAATATTTAATACATAAAATAAGACATAATAAAATATCTCCACCTATTATACAAGATTTAACTGTTTCTGTAAAGTATCCCAAAATACATACAGAACTCGCCGCCGACATCACTTAATACAATACACAAACAAATCACAGTGACGTGACATACAGTATACCAATGAGTAGATCTACTGCAGCTCAGAGGTGACCCGAACCAGCGACCAAGGCATTCCCAGCCGCTCGCCTTACTACTGTACCACCAAGACTGGTCCCTCCTTGATCTCGAGTTCGAGTCACTACAGTGGTCCAGTTGATTTTCTCATTGATGTATATCATATAGCTAGTGTGATTTCTTTGTGTATCTGAAATCGGAGCATATGGTCAATTACTTTATCTACACCCCGAGTGCTTGTGGGTTATATGTAAAAATTGGACTGGAAGCTTCAGTAAAAACTTCCAGACTTCCTGTGGATTAAATGGAATCCCAGGTTGCATAACTTATAACAAGTTGTGGTGGTACATTGGTAAATCGAGTTCCTTGATTGCTGGTTCGAGTCACCTCGGTGCTCCAGTTGATTCACTTGATACAATGGTAAACATTTAAATGTCTTCAAATTATATGACCAATATCAGCAATAAACATCATATTGCCAGATGCTCACCACAAAATAAACCATATTAATGTGCAGTACTTCATACTTTATAATTAAATGCCATTTTTATTGTAACATCCATTACCTTAAAGTTTTTATAGCAAACCAAATCCAATTGCTTGAACTTCTATAAGCAGCACAGATAAACATTGAACTCAAAATCCAATAGATTCATAAAATTTCTCACAATATTTTGTTTTCAATGTTATAATAAAAGTTATGCAATTACTTATTGCTTTGTCAATAAAGCTTGAGATAATAAGGAAGGGAGCACAATAGACAAATAATCTGAAGTATGAAAACAAAAACAAGAAAATTGATTTGCTAAGTATTCATAACTACTGTACAGTATATAGAGTAAACACCGAAGGCTAAAATAATGGTAACTCCATAAATAATAACTTTTCCCCCCAATTCCTAAATGACTAAAATATATTCTGCTCTGACGATTTATAAATGTCCGAGCCTGATTTAACATTTGAAAATTTGTAAACTTCGACCTTTATCACAGTTTTGATTTAATCATAAATATCTGTGAAGATAAAACAAGACATGAAGACATGCAAGAAATAAGGCATTATATCTTACCTTCACACTGCTATACATTTAGTACAGCCACCCTGGCTTAGCCCTTTTGATAAATACTGTACTGGTTTGCAGTTCCTGTGGTGCAGTGGTAAGACTCGCCCAGCTGCTTAGGCCTGCGTTCGTATTCTGGCTGGGGAGGATTGACCGGGCACCAATCCTTAACTGTAGCCTCTGTTCACCCAGCAGTGAATAGGTACCTGGTTGTTAAACCATTTGGTGGGTCATGTTCCGGGAAAAATTAGGATCAAGGACCTGCCCGAAATGCTATTCATGTTAGTGGCTTTACAAGAATGTAAGAATTGTATATATAAATAAATACTGTACTTCTAACTTATGGGCAAAAAACATGAAATCTATCATAATATTATTCAAATACTCTCTTAATGTGAGTACACAGTGCAACTCAGTGCAATAATCGAAGGTAATAGAAAAAAGTATAACATTTTTTCAATATGATTAGCTTGGAAATCAATTAATTGAAATTACAATTCTGAGCATTCAAGTTTGGTTCCCCACAGTCGGGGACAGGAAGCCTGTCAGGCTTATTGAGGTCCTCCCTAGGCCAACTACTTACATTCCTAGAACATAACCCACAACAGTTGCCCAACTCTGAGAGACTTGCTTACTGCCAGATGAACAGGGGCAACGTGTGAAAGAGAACGGTGCCCTAATGCTGCTTCTGTCTTGCCATGAAAATTGACCCTGGGACCTTTCATCTGCAACACCACCTATAATGTCTCCCAAGCCACATGATGTGAATATGAAGTGACAACAACAGTAATTCTCCCTAACATGTAAACACTCTTTGAAAATGAATGGACAGTAGAGATCATATAGTAATTTAATCATTTTGAAACAATGACAAACACCCTAAAATTGGGCTAAATACATTGAAGTTGCAAATGCCAAAAAAAAAACAGAAAATTAACAAATGTGGGTTCAGAAAAGTAGGAACTTGGAATGTTATGAAACAATAAAAAGGATTAAACAAGAGAGTGAGCAAATTAGGAGAAATTGTTGAACTTCAGTTATGAAGCAAGACAAGATCCCTCAAATTTCATGGGCTACAGAGATATAGGTGCTGAACATTAACAAAATATATGAATACATATAAAGAGAAAACCCACCATGAAAATTTTATGGGCCCAGCATTCCAAATATGGCAATAATAGTCAGATGTTTAGTTAGTAGTTATTCTCTCAAAGTATGAACATGTGCATCATCTCAGGGCTCTCAATATTCAAGTCCCAATTCTTTATCCTAATTTCTTTCAACAGTGCATCTCGATCCTTCCTGCTTATAGCCCAAGAAGAAAGGGGTCCAACAGTACTTAATTGTGGACATTCATCAAGTAACCTTCTTAGGCCAGCTAATGTCAACATTGGACGGTTA
This sequence comes from Procambarus clarkii, assembly GCF_040958095.1. Taxonomy (NCBI): domain Eukaryota; kingdom Metazoa; phylum Arthropoda; class Malacostraca; order Decapoda; family Cambaridae; genus Procambarus; species Procambarus clarkii. Next base: position 34,161,783 of record NC_091150.1, on the reverse strand, counting down.
AGGAAGAGTGTCCATAAATTATGTAAACCTCCTGAAGCCAGTAGATCATAGAGGACATGGTCTTCGAGCATATCTAAATTATGGAACAGAATATGTAATTCACGCAACAGTTCACACCTACTTACTAACACTGAAAGATCATCTGATGTAATTGTTGTGCCTTCAAGGATCAGATTGGAAAGAGACTTAAAATGCACTAAATTGGAACCAAATGCAGAGTAAGGCACATCAGGTTGAATTGGATTGTTGTTCAGCTTTAATGAAAAGTTTTTCAAATTGGGACAGGTTTGTATTACACGCTGAAGGTGAGTTCTAGTGAAGGTCAGACTCAAAGGTGCCATGGTAAGGTGCTGAATAGTTAGACTTGTTAGATTGCAGCCTTTTTTCTCCAAGTACCATACCAAAGCAGGCATGCTACAATTCATGACATTGAGGGATTTTAGATCAAGAGTTAGCAAATTTGCTAAAAAATTTCTATCCTTTCTCTCTACCCCATTGCATCTTAATGTTACATCATGCAAACGAGGACAGGTTTTGACAATTAATGACAAAACATTTTCATCAAGCTCCATATACGTATGCAAAACTCGGAGTGAGTACTGGCTTGTAACGTCTTCATATTTATCTGGATTACTGCCATGTAATATAGTAAATACATCTCCAATATTAACATCAGGGGTAACCATGAGTTCTTCAATATTTGGGCACAAATGAAGCAACATTACTGCACTAGCTGTGCATGCTAGTGTATACTCTAAATTAACTTTTCTAAGCTTTGTACAAACAGACTTAGAGGGGATCTGCACCCCTCTCCTAATCTGAAAATATGTATCCTGAGATGGAAAATGACCACCTAAATGAAAAATGCCTTCATCATCTACATCAATACACATTTCGATGCTAACTTCCTCTAGGTGTGGACAATTTTTTGACAAAAGTTGAAGCATGAAATTATTACACAACTGAGAGCATTTCAATGTTGTTAGATTTGTTAATGTTCTAAGGAATATATAAAGTGGTTCCAGTTTCATAACATGCTGAAAATCAAAGGAATTAGATTCCAAATCGAAGTCCAGCTGCCCAGTGGTCACAGTCATCTTGAGAGTTTTGACACTCCGCCCATCTATATCCTCCAACATTGGAACAATCATGCGGCTATCATTAATCCACACATACTCAGCATTCAGCTTGGTGCAAATGTATATGTATTTTTGATTGAGTAATTCAGGAAACATAATCTGCAAGAGAAGGAGTACCTTTATTAATACAAAAAACATAATGAATGTGTTCTGAAACCCATTGTTGGGTTGCCTATAAGCAAGTTACAAGCTTATTGCAAGACAAGTCACCACCTGCCTTTCATTGAACCCAGAAATATGTATTATTACCATATTTACATCACTTACATTACAAGGGCAATATAATAATAACTAAAACCACCATATGATGATAATCAAATTACCCCGAAGATGAACATATGACGACAACTGTACTTTACTCGAATACTGTACAGGCAAGTATACAGTATTGGAGTAAATTGACAAGCTTAGAAAGAGCCTGCTTTTGGTAAATATTATCTTTATATTTGGTAAAGGCAACATTTGACATTTTGATTCGTATAACTATTAATGGTAAATATGAAAATATGATTCTGATTTCTAATTAATAATGGTAAAAATAAATCAAGCATTGAATGTAATGAAACACCTTTTTCTGATTGGGCTTTCGGTGCCTCCCAAGCTTTAGCATTGGTATTGATATTAGCAAGCCTGAGGAAACTATACTAAACCTCCGAGATAATCCTTACCTGACGAGAGCCAGGACCAATAACATGGCTCTCTCTGGAGATTGAAAGAAATCTTGCATATATATCTACACAAAACCAAGAAAAATCCACCAAAAACATTGGGTACAACAAAACAAGTGACTGTCTGAATTGGAATAGTTAACCCTGAAATAACAATGAACATCATTATTGCCCCAGGGTAACTACCCTAATAGTGATGCATCTAACTGCAACACTATGCAGTCAACTAGAGCCTAGACTAACTGCCACCTCCCTCACAAGCTGCTAGAACAAAACTCCAAAACTCCCACAGGAGAAGGGAACCGGATAGGAAAGGGGATCTACTGAGAGGCCCATCAGAAAAGTGTGTTTTGCTGCATTCAACACTTTATTTCTGGGAGGGGTCCCTCAATAGCTCCCAGAGCTTACTACCCACAGCACCTTGGCAGAAGAGGATGACTCTCCAAAAAGGAACAGAAGGAACAAGTAAGCTGAAAAGGAATGACTAGTGGGAAATGGCAGCAGAAAACTAAGGCTCATGGGATAAAGCAGTAACCATGGAGAACCAAACACCAAAGGGCTCCACAGGTGTGGTACAATTAAAGACATCCAAGAAAAACCAACCAACCCCCACCATGGAAATGCAGAATGACTGCAGGAAGGTGGAACAGAACCAGAACCTGGAGACTCCAGAACAGCATGGCCCTGAACCCAGGGGGCAAGAAAAGGCCAACAGAATAAATCCAATGCCCAGATAATGAACCAAACCAGATACAGCCTGGATAGAATATAGAAAGGCACCAGTTACAAGGAAAAGTGAAGAAAGAAATACAGTACTGTACTGTACTCTATACTCAACAAAATTCATCACCACAAAGATGAACCTGAAAGTACCCAACAAGCAGGACACCAGTGGAGAGCCAACCAATGGAAGAAAACAATCCTCTCCAATACATGGGCCTAGCTACCAACCCCAACACTAGGAAAAGAGGTGGCCAGAAGAAAGCACACAGTCCCTGAAGAATAGAAGGCAGAATCAGACAGCAGTGATGCTTCTTGGTTGACAGTCTGCAAAACCTAGTGACCTAACCCCAGGAGGACTTCTAGGAACCCACACCCCGAAAGAATCTGTTGCAGAGATCAGAAACCAGGACCAACATCTCTGGCAGCCAGCCACCAGAAAATAGAGCCGGGAACCATGACTTGCAGTAGCCAACATGGAACAGAGGCCCACAAACAGAAGGGTGTTTGTGAGTAGTACATCACTGCACAGTAAACCTCGCATGTATGGATCTCTTGGTGGACCAAAATAAATCTTGCTTGATAGAAAATGGTATCTGCTTCACCAAGTTGTTTTGGCAGACTGATACAACTTCTCTGATTTTGCAGAGAAAAAGTTCCAGTAACATTGCTGAAAACAAATACTGTAACCCAAGCCACCCACACTGTTCTCCAATTGGACAACAATTTGTGCTTAGATTATATGGATTCAGAGTTATATGGTTAAAAACTTTTATACCAAGTTTCAAAGTGTGACGGTGAATTTTGAAGTTACACAGGTTGAGAATAGATTAAAGTGACTTTTGTGGATACTATAATTTGTGCTAATTCTTGGGCACACCACAAACCCAGCAGTAAGTTGGGCTCCTTCACACTGTACACTTTTGCACTTTACAAAAATTGTTGGAGTTATATTTATTATTGTAAAAACATACAAGTTGGCCAGTTAAGATGAAAGATGAAAGCTCCTCCAAGTTTGAGAAAAGGAAATCAAACTCAAATGCAGCAGAAGAAAGTCTGTGAGTGTCGAACAGTGAGACAAACATTTTAGGAATAAGGTTTCATCCCTCAAAAACCCATGATAGGACAGTAGACAGACAAGGATCTCTACCAGCAAGCTGCTCTAAGCAACAATCTGTTGGACCAAGCTCTCAAATCAAGTCTGGCCCCAGGCTGGGCTTGGGAAGTAGAAGAACTCCCAGAACCCTCTCCAGGTAATATCTTGGTAAAATCTGCTTCCTAGACAGCTGGGGAAAGGAATATATACTTCATGTAGGCAGATTGACCATGGCACTAAGCATCATCAAATGCCTTGCCATCAATAGAGTGAGAAAGGAAGAGATATGTGAAGGAATACAGGGCAGAACACAGGTGAATACAGGAATACATACAGAACTCTCCATCTTTCTGCTCTTCAGTTGACAAAACATCAGTTTGAATCCAGATTCTTAATGCTCCCTCCACTTTCAAGTCACAAATTCTACACATACAGTAACGAAGTCGAGAATGCTCGAGATGTTAAATGATGCAAACACAAAACGTTTGTAAAACACACTAAAGTAAGGTGTGTGGAAGCCCGACTTGCTGCCGAGAACAAGATCCAGTCGAGGATTACCATAGATCATATATGTTAATCCACATTAAGCCAGTCTCAACTCATTTAACTCCAAAATTCACTCCGCACTTTGAAACTTGGTATAAGAGTGCTTACCCGTGGAAATTGGAATCCATCTTCTTCAATATCGCTGATATCAATGACCTCCTGTAATAGCAAAATGTATTCCAGTATATTGAAATCAATGTACAGTACAGTATTTCAGATTACTATATTCTTTTTTATTATATAAATGATAGCTATCAAAGTCTATAATTTTTTGAGGTACAGTATGACGCTCTTCTATGCGATGTATATGACCACCCGTGTGGGTAAAACAACACTGTGCATCTGTATTATATTCTCAATGTCAATGTGAATAATGAGGTGTAATAGTGGTTTTAACACTGAGAATAACAATTGTACCACATCCTAACAGTGATCAAACTATACATCATCTTTGTCATTATCAACAATAGAACCACAAATACAACTCATTATTCACATCCGACTTTGAAAACACAATTAACCCCTGCACTACGCCAGCCGACATATTCAGGGGTGTGGTAGTGTGCTAGTTGACATGTGATGATGTTAGTACATCATAAGATCCGAAACTCCCATTCATACAAGGGGGGTACATATTTGCTTCCTCAGGCCTCCAGTAACCATCCCCAATCTTGAAAAAATCCAGAGTCCTTCACTTTCCTTCCATGGCCTTAGTAACGTGGCCCACATTACTGAGGCCTACATAACATTCCTAATGCCATGGCCTTAAGGTGCACCACTCATTCACCCCCCAGGGGGGGGGGGGGGGAACGAGTGGTGCGTCAGATTGATGACGATTTGCTTGTTACCTTGTCTTTTTTGGGGAGGAGTTCTTGAGCTCTGTTCGATCTTGGGTTGCACTTTTCAACCAGTTGGGGTATGTTTTGGGGCGCCCACCCTTCTGGGTGCCTAACCCCGGTTGATGGCAGACATGAATATACTCTCAAAGAATGGAGAGTATATTCATGGAGAGTACAGTATAAGAAAACATAGGCCATTGCTCCCTTCACCTCTGAGGGAACCAGGTTCTGGCTCGTGGTTCCCGGTAGGCATAGAAGTCAGTATGACTGAAGCCCCAGACTAATATAGCTAATATCAGTCCGATACTCCAGGGAGCTGACGGGGCACCCATCAAAAAAGTAAATAAATAAAGTGAGAAACATTCAAAATAAACTGGCAAAGTTATTCCCATGTGGCAACTCGCCTCATTTTTACTAAAAATATGCAAATTCTCCAGGCCACAACAGCTAAATTACAAGAGGTAGAGACTATTTATTTGGATTTTCGTGCTTCCTGGGTGCTAATTAAGAATATCAATAGAAAAAATACTGTTTTTGGAACAATTTTTGGCACACCACGAGAATGTCATTATAAAAGGTGTGAAATTGCGAGGGTTAAAACACGACATTGTTTAACTCTTGACAAGATGTCAGTTCAAATAATCTATATTGAGATATTGAGCGGATATAAATAGGAGCTGCCTTGTATGGGCCAATAGGCCTTCTGCAGTTACGTACTTTCATTCTTATGTTCTAATATTCATAAATTCAAAATTTGAGTTTTCAGCTTCCAAAAACTTAAATTAAATTTGACAAATACAAAAAATAACTACGATGTTCCAAATCATGGAAAAAGTAATGATAATATATTTTTTAACTGGTTTCTAATACTGTACATATTTTGTATATTTCAAAATGTGTTTTTAGCATATACTGAACATACAATTTCTGCCATTTTTGTGATTTCGTTTTATGCACTGCTGCAGGTGCTCCAGAGTTTTCCCAGCAGTGAATGTCTGGTAACTACACCGTGACAAGTGTCTTGACACTTGGCAGCACCCAAGATGCCACAAAATTTTCCATAAACTTTCCATACAGTACAGGTATATAGGGTAAATGATTGAAGCTATTTTCTGCAATAAATGGTGTAATTGCCACAAACTGTAAAAGACGAGGTAGGATGAGAACAAAATGTAATTTTTAATTTGATTCCAGGCAGGAACAAATTATTAAGAATAATTTATTAAATTTGACACTCTTGTCTATGTTTCTAGACAAAGATTGTAAAAACTACCCTGCACTTTGGTCAATGTGTCAAGAGCTAAGAAATATGGGAAAAGACTGTTCAAGAAATGGACTTTTAGTGAGCCATGTCATGGTGAACATGAAATGGATATTAGTGAGTCACAACATGGCAAACAAGTAATGCATATTGGTGAATTATATTACTGATTAAACATTCATACTATATATAATAGAAAAACAACATACCTTATGTGTCTCATGCAGAAGTGTATGACAAACTGATGCTTGAATTTGTGGAGGAAGAAAGATTTGCATATAGTTTATTGCTGGTAACAAGTCATCTGTACCAATATTACTGTCACAACAAAGACACCTGAGGAGATAAGCCACACTTCTGAGTGTACATGTCTGCAAACTCACAACTTGCTTGTGGGGTGGCATTCTTCACAGTATCTTCACATTACCTGAAAAACTAAAATGAGACGGAGGTTAGTCTTAAATACTTCTTTACAGTGTCTGCTTCGAGCATATATGGTTCATTAACAGATCAAGACGTCAGTTCTCTGTCCTAGTAATGGAAAGACATGTTCCAATGAAAAACTAATTGTTACAGCATAACAAAATAACTGATCAACATTTGCAGGCGATGAGTCACAATAACGTGGCTGAGGCTGAAGAATGTTGACCAGACCACACACTAGAAGGTGAAGGGACGACGACGTTTCGGTCCGTCCTAGACCATTCTCAAGTCAATTCTCTATCGACTTGAGAATGGTCCAGGACGGACCGAAACGTCGTCGTCCCTTCACCTTCTTTTGTTTGGTCTGGTTCACTTATGACATTCCACTTGTGACATTCCTCCAATCCGATACATTGCCTCTGATTACGGCCCTCATTTTTCTATCAGTTAAGAAATTTTTAATCCATAAAAAATTGACCTACTTAAACTTGTCGGTACAGCAACGGTCTTGTTTCCATGTAGGTCGGCGTTCGATCCCCGACATTTCAAGTGGATGGACACTGTTCCTTCACTGTTTCACCCTACCCCAGAAATACCATGTGTATATCATAGTTTGTGTTTCATTAAGGTTCCCATCTTTGGTTTTAAGGTGTGAATTATTGATATAATGTCTGTTCGGCTGATAGTCAAAATAATTAGTTAGGACAGCTGCCAGTGAGATATGTGGTGACATATGTCACCACATATCTCACTGGTATTTCTGGTAAGGTTAACACAATTAATAAAAAGAAACTATTACATTCGGTTGCAGCTGCTAAAGTCTGTTGCAAGTGTGAACCCATCTTTGGCAATTTTTTAATGTTTGTTTTGCAATTGTTCAGATCCAAGAATGCTAGAGATCGTTTTCCATATGCTTTTCATGTTTCTTTTTGCTTCTTTGAATTTAGTGTCAAAATAAGATAGTTTTCGCTCTTCTTATAAGCATTGATGAGTATCTTTCCTTTGGTAAATAGGCTAATTCTATTTTGTTTTTATATTCATGTTTCTTGTTAATTGCTCTAAGCATGTCTTTTGTAAGCCAGGGTTGTTTAATCTTTTGTCAGCTCGGAGAGAAGAGAAAAGGAGAGAATAGACAAGGAGAGAATAGAAAAGGAGAGAAGAGAAAAGGAGAGAAGAGTTAGTTTAGTTCATTTATTATGCACCCCATACCCATCTTGTGGGCGGTAGTGGAAAGGGTTAAGAGAAAAGGAAAAAAAGAGGAGAGTGTATGTCGTAGAGGCTTGAAGTTTTAGATATACAAGAGTTGTTACATTACATTCTTGTACAGCCACTAGTACGCGTAGCGTTTCGGGCAAGTCCTTAATCCTATGGTCCCTGGAATACGATCCCCTGCCGCGAAGAATCGTTTTTTCATCCAAGTACACATTTTACTGTTGCGTTAAACAGAGGCTACAGTTAAGGAATTGCGCCCAGTAAATCCTCCCCGGCCAGGATACGAACCCATGACATAGCGCTCGCGGAACGCCAGGCGAGTGTCTTACCACTACACCACGGAGACTGTCAAAGTGGAAGATGTCACTTAATGAATTTATGTCTATGTGTATTATTGAATTCAGATCCCAAAGTTTATTATCTCGTCGTCGTCACCCTTCAATCAACAACAACATATTGTGAAGTACATTGACGAGGTTACCAATTGTTGCTTTACTGTGAAGTCTGAAGGTTTCCTCGGTGGTCTCACAGCCACTCTAGTAGTAAAGCCTCACCCCTCACGCCCAGGTTAGTGTAGAGCCAGGAGGGGAGAGAAGAGCCAGGAGAGGGGGTATATAGAGCCAGGAGAGGGGGTATATAGAGCCACGAGAGGAGTGTAGAGGGAGGGTAGAGCAACACTCACCCTCGCCAGCATCCTGGTGGTCGCCTCTGAGGTAAACAAAACAGGGCCGCCGCGCTCCCAATTCCAATGGCCTATAATATCTATATATATTTTGTATTCTGTGGCAACTTTGTATGACCACTTTGTACAGCGTGAATCATGTATTTTTAACGTGTGTGGGAGCAATTATTACAAACACTTTAATGGCATAAATATATTCTAGAAGTAAACGATATAAGAATGTATAATGGAATCAGCCTGCAGGCCTATTATTAATTCATTTGTTTGTATTCATAAGATTAGATATATATATACAGAGATGTGCTGCTACTCCTATTCTATATTTACCTGATTTATCTGAGGGCCACTAACCCAAGTGGCCTCGACGAGGACTGGAAACCAGCGGCTTGTCGAAGGTCCCCTATTTGTCTTATGTAATATGAAGGATTACAAACTGTAGATAAAAAAAACTAGCCATTAAGTTCATCTAATAACCCCATCTCACAGGATAGTTAGCTATATATGGCTCAGGGAGAACATAAAATCCGAGGCTGATCTATTACCTTGCGCTAACAAAATCTGGGTTAAGCACCAGAATATCCTGCCACTTTGAGCTGTGGAATTAAGTGATTGTAACCTATCCACCGCTGGATGGGGGAAGGGGGCGGTGTGCAGGGCAAACATATCAATTATGACACTAGTTCTCCACATATGTCAGTTGCTTAATTTAGAAACTGTACTTTTGGTCGATCTCGGACCCATTGATGATATGACGACTTATACTGAATTTAGTAACAAGCTCATCAAGAGTGTAACTTGCTTAGCTAAATGAATTGTGAGGTTCAGTCCCTGAGCCCATTATGTGCCTCTGTAACCCTTTCCACTACCGCCCACAAGATGGGTATGGGGTGCATAATAAATGAACTAAACTAAACTTTGAGTTGTTTCACATGAAGGTATTGGATGCATAATCATGAACTAAAAAAACTTGCTTATCTTGTGAGCGCTAGCGCAAACGGATTATAGAGGCCACAGAAATGTGCAGTGATAGCGCACCAAAAGAAGAAGTTGTAAAAGCCACCTCCATCCACAACTTTAAGGCCAGATTCGATAAGGAATTCGAAAGTCAGAATAATGAATTATAACGCAACAGGCATAACAAGGCTAATAGGCGGGCATAAAGAGCTAGACCTCATTTCCCCGAAGACACTGATAGGTAAGTACTTGGGGCCCGACGGCTGAGTGTACAGCGCTCAGGGTTCGTAGTCCTAAGGGTCCGGGTTTGATCCCAGGCGGAAACAAATGTGCAAATATTATTTTACCCTGATACCTGATCTTTTCACTACTGTTACCTAGCAGTAAATAGATACCCGGGAGTTAGACAGCTGCTACGGGCTGCTTTCTGGGGATGTGTGTGTGTGTGTGTGTGTGTGTGTGTGTGTGTGTGTGTGTGTGTGTGTGTGTGTGTGTGTGTAAAAATTAGGATTAAGGACTTGTCCTAACGCTATGAGTGTTATAGTGGCTGTACAAGAATGTAAGAACTCTTGTATAAATAAATAAATAAATAAATAAATAAGGGCCAGATTCAGGAAAGCATTTACGCAAGCACTTGCGAACGTGTACACCTTTCCTCAATCTTTGACGGCTTTAGTTACATTTATGAAAGTTTACAAGCATGAAAACTTCCCATTCAACTGTTGTTATTGTTATAAACAGGCTCCTGGTACTTCGGAGCTCATTAACTGTTTAATAATTGCAAAGAAAGTCGCCAAAGATTGAGAAAAGATGTACAGGTTCGTAAGTGCTTGTGTAACTGCTTCGTGAATCTGGCCCCTAGCTCCTCGCAAACGATTTCGTAAGGGAGGCGCCAATTTTAACCGTTCACCACTGCTCACCTGGCAGTAATTGGGAACGTTGTAAGTCGATTGGCGGATCGTTTTCCATGGAAAACTAGCAGGGCCTAAGACTAGCTATGGTAGGGGGGAAAGCTATAGTAAGGTGAAAGCTACTGTAGAATGGAAAGATGTAGGGCCGGAACAGATATAAATAAGTTCACCACAACTAAATGGGATGGGAGAAACGTAGCAAAGAAAACGTAAAAGTAAGGGGAACGTCGAGAAAAAATAATATGAAACTTAGAATTTACCTGAGGGCCACTAACACTAGTGACCTCGACGAGGACAGGATTCCCCCCTTCTTTTTGTCTTAATCTATTCTCGTTGCATTTTAAAATGTAATAGTTTTGGCGTTTATGGCTTGGGCGGGTAGGTGGTTCCATGGGTTTATACAGTCTCCGTGGCGTAGTGGTAAGAGACGCAGGGTGCAGTCGCGCCTCCACAGATCTCCAGTATCATCTCTTGATACTGGTAATGGCTCAAAAGGGCAACCACTTACGGGCTATTCATGCCCGTGCCACCTCTTGGGTGGCTTAACCTTTATCAATCAATCTTGAGTGGTAAGACACTCGCCTGGCGTTCCGCGAGCGCTTTGTCCTGGGTTCGAATAATGACCGGGGAGGATGCCCCAGTCTGTAGCTCACATTATCAACAATGTCTTCCCAGCTCTTGCGTGACTATACAATACTCAGGGAATGTTGTACGGTTCTTGTTCTACTTTCCACTGATGAGATAATTGGCACGGAACCACTTGGGACGCTCCTCTTTCTTTTGTGTGTCGTGACCTACATGTAGCCTACATGAATTATATATGTGGTCCTTATATTGTTCATGTGGGGCTAGATTACAGAGTCTTTAGGGATAACATGGCATTGTTTTGTGAATAATTCAGGACAACAAGGGCACTAGCAGCTTGTCGTGAGATGGTGCTGTACGATAATCGTCAGGTATTTTTATTTATTTGCTGATAATAATCTGACAGCAGTAATTGTAGAAAGAATATAAGAGGATTGGTTAAATAATCATGTGGTTAGTCTAGTCCTTATAAAATCCTCGGTTGGCACACACCTAAAATATTTTTCAAATTCAAATTCAAAATTCAAATTCAAATTTCTCAAACCACAATGAAAGCCGTGAAATTGCCTTCTCCGAAAGCAATGTAAGCTCCACCTTCTTGGTATATTGTGCTTACGCGATGCAAACTTACACCTCGGAGAACCCGTCCTCCAACCCATCGTCGACTCAAGTCCATTACATCCAGCGGTCGACCCCACAGACGCATTCATAAATTTTAACATGCTGTTCATTCAAAAGAGGAATTTTCTCAAATATAAATGAATATTGTAATATATTAGCATATTGTGCATATATATAGGCATAGGTTAGGTTAGGTGTTTAGGTTCTGTTGGGGATTATTTGTATGTGTAGTATGTGCATGAAGCATTTACAGCGTTGAGGTTCGAACAAAATTCGTCAGTGAAGCAGTATTGAGTCAGCCTCCACCACATCACTACCTAATGCATTCCATTTATTAACTACTCTGACACTGAAAAAGGTGTTCTATTAGGCGAGTTCAACTAGGTGAAAAATAGACCGGCAGAAATATATTAAGCATAGGAACCTGGTTGTAAACCAGTTAGCGGATCGTGTCTCAGGGGGGAAGCTAGAAGATTAGCGCTTAAGATCTGAGATGAGAAAGCTCACACACTAGAAAGTGAAGGGACGACGACGTTTCGGTCCGTCCTGGACCATTCTCAAGTCGTATTTCAGCCACGTTATTGTGACTCCTCGTCTGCATCTGAGATGAGCATTGTAAAGGGAAAGATCTAAGCCTGCTAACACCAGTCAACCCGTGTGCTCCTGTACTCACCTGTGGAAAAAAAGTATTTTCCTTCCTTTATCCTTTATAAGCATCAGACAGATGGGTTATAGGTGGTCGCAGTCTATATTGTTTGATGACTTTTATTCAGATATTCTCTCAGATATTATGTCCCTTTTGCTGTATGTAACTCTGCCAGCTTATCTCTCTGTTTCTCATCAAACATTATGAGAAACAGTACAATTTAATCCATCTCAAGATCCAGAGGACGACCCAGAAGGTTGTGTCATTCATTGCTTTAAAAAAAATTAACGTTTCAACAGACAGACTACTAACTCCTATTAAAGTTATCAACATAAAAAATATCCTATTAACTATCTTCTGAATGTTTCTACTGAGATCTGACCCCGGATAATTTTAGTTCTAAGCTGGAAATATCAGTGAAGATCTCCATGATAATTATGTCCCAAAAGATAATCATTCTAAAGCAAGTGTTATAAGCCATGAACACGGAGGAGGCGCATTTTTTTTTTGGGGGGGGAGTAAAGAGGAAGGAGAGGCATATGTGAAGGGAAGTATAGAAGTAGGAAATACAGTGAGAGATATGAAAGCAGGCGGGCTGTCCGCCTTGCTGACACGATGTGTGGGTGTTGGCAGCTAAGAGGAGGCGCATGATGTGTGTTCATCCTGCAGGGTGACAGTGGAGGTCCTCTGATGCTGGAGCCAGGGAGCACCTGTGTCCTGGGGCCAGATTCACGAAAGCAGTTACGCAAGCACTTACGAACGTGTACATCTTTCCTCAATCTTTGACGGCTTTGGTTACATTTATTAAACAGTTTACAAGCATGAAAACTTCCTATTCAATTTTTGTTATTGTTATAAACAGCCTCCTGGTGCTACGGAGCTCATTAACCGTTTAATAATTGGAAACAAAGCCGCCAAAGATTGAGAAAAGATGTACAGGTTCGTAAGTGTTTGCGTAAGTGCTTTCGTGAATCTGGCCCCTGGTCTTTATCATCCTTAATTGCTCTGAACTCTTTAAGACATAACTGTAACATGCTCGTGTCCGAAGCTAGACACAAATACAACAAAATTATTAATGATGGTAACAGAGTCCATTTCATGTGGTCTCCATCTCATGTTGGCCTCCGAATGTATGATAGAGCTGATAAGTTAGCCAAAGAATCTGCCTTTAAAGGAGCCGTTGAGTGTAACTTTGGATTGTCAATGAGCAATCTGAGAGCAGCAGTACACCGAGAACTTCAACAAAATCTTGTAGATCTGATGCAAAGTGAAATCGACACCAGTAATTCCATCTATCATCATACTATCATGCAAGAGGAGCCACACATCTATGATTCATCCAATAAAATATAGTTACAATGTCAGCTAGTTACAGAGAAAGGGCTATTGCAAGAGTTATATATTTACAGTAAGTCATTATACATTAATGGTAGGTCTTATCGCTAATACATAACATTAGACCAGCATGGGCTAAGTTACAGTAGGATAGGGTAGGTAATATCAGCGACAAGTACAGTAGGATAGGGTAGGTAATATCAGCGACAAGTACAGAAGGATAGGGTAGGTAATATCAGCGACAAGTACAGTAGGATAGGGTAGGTAATATCAGCGACAAGTACAGTAGGATAGGGTAGGTAACATCAACAACATTAACCTATCCACGAGGCGCATGTACGCATGCGACTCCCTTTCACACGTGACTGGCGCCACGTGTCCCGCCCGTCATCAATGTTATTTTCTCCTCTTTTTCGCATGTCTTGCTACCCTTCCCCTCCTCCCTTCGTCCCTTCTCTCCCCCCGCGTGTCTCCCTGTCGTCAGGGAGTCCTGGGGAAGGTGCAGGCAGCGTGACAGCTCGTAAATAATGGTCAAATGATCATTATTACAGGTTGCAAAGTTGCTTGATTCCGTGTTAGGTTTTAATTAGCCCCTCTGAAGCTTAGACTTAACGGGGGGGGGGGGGAGTTACGTGATTAGTTGGTCATATTCCCACGGGGACGCGGCCCACTGATGTGAATACCTTAAATGCCAAGGTTATTGTGTCTGGTTGTACTGGTATAGCCAAGTGTTGGTTACTGTACAGAAGGCCTGGTCTAGGACCGGGCCGCGGGGACGTTGAACCCCGAAATCATCGCAAGGTAACCGTAATCGTCACAACATCAGACGAATAAACACACTGTAGGGTATATTCCTCTTCTCGGTGTATATATATATGCATTGAAAATTTACTTTAGCCCTGCATTGTGTTTAGGACTAAAGTACACCTGCTGGTTGGTCTACCTTAATAACCTTCCAGAAGTTGACATATAGCCTATATGGTTATATATAAAACAATCCAGCGATGATCAATGACGATCGATGATCATTCTGGATCATCGTAGCAACATGATGTTAATTTAGGTAAGCGTCAAGAGGTTGAGGTATGGCCAGGGTGGCGCTGAGGTAACTCCCTTAACAAGACTTTCCTTGTCATGGGTCCCACGTGGTGGTCGATGGGGCGGCCATGGACGCCAGGGGGCGCGTGAGCCGCCACGTGGTATCGATCCTGCGATGCTGCCTCGCGCCCCTGCTGCATGGTCGACCCACCGCTGCCCTTCCTGCTGCTGGCATTCCTGTTGCCTCTTCTGCAGTTTCTGCTCCTTCCTGATTGATTGCGCAATGAAGGGTTTACATCAGTTCAATGTCTGTCTACTCGCAAACATCACAGGGTTCATTTAACACAATTAAAGCTTCTTCTGTCAACTTACGGCTCCTCAAGCCCTGCCCAGGCCAGGTACACAAACAATTACTGTGATGAATTGGCAGCTCAATTTCTGGAACGGTCTCGGGAAGGTTAACGCAACTTAACTCTGATTTCTTGTGGACGATCAACCACGTTAGTGTGTGAAGCAACGCGTCCTCTTACATGATGCGTCGCATTAGATGTTTGTTCACTCTGGATGTTGTGGTTCACTCTGGATGTTCATGTTCCCTCTGGATGTTGTTCATCACTCTAGACATGCTATACGCTGGAGTGTTGCTCATTGTTATCAAGCACTCTTGGGTTCCTCAGTCATAGACAACACACTACGAGCCGCCGTGAGAGTTAGACTCGCATATTATCTTTGGGCTCGTCACCCCTGTAAGAAGAAAACTGCATCTCACGTTTTTTATGGTCTTCGTCACCTGTTTTTAATTGCTAAAAATAATTATTCCTGGCGTGTATTGCGTTTCAGGTCACTCTTAGACTTGCTGTGGATTGTTTCTAGTTAATTAGTAACTAAGAACACAATCTGTGGGGTTATATTGGTTAATTAGGTTATTGAAGACAGATTGAGTTAATTGTATTAAGTCTTGCCTCGGAAGGGGTAACTTAATTAACCACTTTAACGCCCTAATGCTTAGCTGAGGCCAGGATTAATGAAGCACTTACGCATACCCTTACGAAACCTGTACATCTTTCCTCATTCATAGCAGCTTTGTTGCGTAGTTTCGAAGCCCGTAAACTGTTTGATGTAATCATAGCTGCCATGATTAAGGGAAAATAAAGCTAATTATTATAATACCTTGTGTCGGGGGCCCGGGAGCCACAGTATATTTATATGTTAGGCTTATATCGAAGCCCCCCACCACAATCTTTGGAGTTGAATTACTGACCCTTCCCAGGACGCAACACCACAACAAGCTGACCAACTCCTGGGTACCTATTTACTACTAGGTGAACAGGTGCATTAAGTGAAATGTACGAAACCATTTTAGTCCCGCCCGGGACTCGAACCCGGAATTCCTGATTGTGAGTCGAGAACGAACCTGACTGTGCTGTCGGTCACGTAAATGTTTGAGGAATCCTGGCCTGGGGTAGGCTTAGGGCTCGTGAAGAAATATCCCTGAAAGATTGTGTCTTACGACGCACTATTACAGCGTCAGATGTGCATATGTGTGCTCTAAGACATCGTAAGGCCCAGCCGTAATGTTAAACTTTAGGTTTCAAAGGTTTGAAACTTTAGTATTTACGAAAGAGCTTACGAGCTGCGAAGAGCTACCTGAGCTCGACCGTAACAACGATAACTTTGGGTGAGAATGACCTGCAGCGCTGCAGGGTAGTACATGCGAGATGAACCTCCATGATGACCGTATAACGAGGTACAGTTGGACACTTGGGCACTGTGCACAACTGTTCAGTCAGAAATAATTAGGAACCAGGTTGTAAAGGAATTGGCCAGTCGTGTTCCAGGGATTCCTAGCAGGATAAGGCTTAAGTTGAGCTACGGGAAGACAGAGTTCTTAACCTGGAAGCATGTGATGAGTGGAGTACCGCAAGGTTCAAGCTTGAAGGCCAATCTTTTTGGTCGTATACATCAATAAAACAGCTGAGAAAGGTACAAACTAACTCATCAGATCTCCAGATGACGCTGAGATCTATGGTAAAGTAGGAATAGCAAACGCTATGGAGGAGATCTACATGAACCCTATAAATGGTCAGAACACTAGCAAATATTTCTCAATATTGAAAAATGCAAGACCTTGTATGTAGGGCACAGCAATGCGCATTACAACTCTCACATCACCAACACCACTATACTAGCAGAGTGAAGAAAAGGCCCTATATAGGGGTCAGAATCCACGTCATTCAAAGTTTCACAATAAATGGAAGCTGCCGTAAAATAAAATAAAAAGACTAAACCCTAGGAACAGTGAAACATGTCTTTGACTTCAATGAAAAGAAAGATGCTATTCAACTTTACAAATCTCTGGTGCGCCCCCATCTAGACTATGGTGTCCAAGCAATGGAGCTCTCGCCTTCGAAAGGACGCATCTTTTTTTGGATAAGTTGAATATATAGAGCAATCAAAATCATCCTAGAACGGTCAGCTTTCAAATTAGGAATGATTCAGGGCCATAGGACTGCAAATCAGACATGACGCCCACCTTCTCCCCCCCCCCCACACACGCCCACCTGCCCCCCCCCCCCACACGCCCACCTGCCCCCCCACACGCCCACCTGCCCCCCCACACGCCCACCTGCCCCCCCCCCCCCACACGCCCACCTCCCCCTGGGTTTAGGGTGTCGAGGAAGTGTATTTATGGAGGGGGAAAGGTGGGGGCGGGGGTTGTATGTGGTGGTCATGTAGTGGAGCAGGACCAGAGGGGTTGCTGGTAGGGGGGGGGGGAGGGTGGTCATGCTGAACACAGGGGAAGGGGCGGGTTGGGGAGCTTGAGGGGTTGTGAGGGGAAAGTCAGCTGCATGAGGGGAGCTTGAAAGAAGCTGACAGTCATAATTTAGGGGATTATATCTCCACCAACTCTCCCAAATTTCCTCTCCTGAAACCATTGCAGCAGCAGTAGTAGTAGTAGTAGTAGTAGTAGTAGTAGTATTAGTAGTAATCAACCCGTCCTCGACTCAAGGCCATTCCATCCAGCGGTCGACCCCACAGACGCATTCATAAATTTGAACATGCTGTTCATTCAAAACACTAATTTTCTCAAATATAAATTAACATTATAATAAGCAGTATTAGCATATTGTGCATATATAGGCATAGGTTAGGTTAGGTGTTTAGGTTCTGTTGGCGATTATTTGTATTTGTAGTACGTTGCGTGAAGCATTTACAGCGTTGTGGTTCGAACAAAATTCGAAGTTGAAGTGTTAAGTTGAAGTGGAAGGAAGACATTTCATTTATATAGAATGGTATGGAACATTTACGTTAAAATATTGTACAATGTTTTGGTTGGATGAGAAAACAAAGTACTTTTATATATTAAAACCACATGCATGAGGCCGACTGTTACTCTCATGCAGGCGCATGCTGTTGTGATCTGCTACTCAGTCTACCGTTGCTGAGGTCTGTTGCTCAGGCCAGCTCTGGTGAAGTCCGCTGCTGTGAGGTGCCTGCAGGCTCCCGACCCCGACCCTGGTGTCGGGAGTGTTCGCTGCCTCGATAATAGCCTCTAACTCAACACTGGACGTGACTAACCTATCATCACCTGCACGTCACCTCTCCCCCGGCAGCTCTTACACCAAGACACCAAGTAAATGAATGCACAACACGACCCCCTGATCAACATGTCCGTCATAGCCAGCGTCTAGCGTGTATTGTTGTACCAAACGATTATCTCAGCTTGTGTCCATCGTTGTACCTGGCGACTCGCGCAGCTGGCAACACTCGCAGCTGGCGACACTCGCAGCTGGCGACACTCACAGCTGGCGACACTCACAGCTGGCGACTCTCGCAGCTGGCGACACTCGCAGCTGGCGACACTCACAGCTGGCGACACTCGCAGCTGGCGACTCTCGCAGCTGGCGACACTCGCAGCTGGCGACACTCACAGCTGGCGACACTCGCAGCTGGCGACACTCGCAGCTGGCGACACTCGCAGCTGGCGACACTCACAGCTGGCGACACTCGCAGCTGGCGACACTCGCAGCTGGCGACTCGCGCAGCTCCAGATTATTATAGACAGCTGCGGGCTGCTGTCTATAATAATCAATCGTCTATATGTCTATAATAATATAATAAACAATCGATATAAATTAGATAAGTTTAGATTTAGGAAGAACTTGGGTAAATACTAATTTGGAAACGGAGTTGTTGATCTGTGGAACAAATTACCGAATAACGTTGAAGACGAATTTTGAAACCAGGCCATCAGAATTAATAAAAAAAATCAATGTTCTCAAATCAATGTACAGATTCTCGAAGACAGATCTGATTATTCATCTTTATCTTAAAGCAATAACTGGTCACACAAAATAGCCTCTTACAGTCGCCACTGCCAAAAAAAATCAACTAAATAGCCTATTAAAAAAAAGTTAGTTATGGTGATGCGTGGTCAAAATCATGGTAGTGCCAGGGGGGGGGACCCAGTCAAGGTGCTATCAGAGGCTAACATAGTGATGCTAGAGTCATGATGATGCCAGGGCCAAAGTCATGGCAGTGCCACGGGTCAGAATGATGGTAGTGCCAGACAAAAGCCTAGTAACATCACGGGAGAGCGTGCGGAGTGTTCCGCTGCCTCCACAACACCGGGGGAGGAAAAACAGGTTAAACGCGTTCCTGCGTGGTTGGTGTGGCTCTGGCACCAGTGTTACGTCACCCGATCCCCTTACCTGTGGGAGGGTGGCGGGCTGGTGGTGGCTCCTGCAGGTGGCGGGGCTGGTGGTGGCTCCTGCAGGTGGTGGCTCCTGTAGGTGGCGGGGCTGGTGGTGGCTCCTGCAGGTGGCGGGGCTGGTGGTGGCTCCTGCAGGTGGTGGCTCCTGTAGGTGGCGGGGCTGGTGGTGGCTCCTGCAGGTGGCGGGGCTGGTGGTGGCTCCTGCAGGTGGCGGGGCTGGTGGTGGCTCCTGCAGGTGGCGGGCTGGTGGGGGCTCCTGCAGGTGGCGGGGCTGGTGGTGGTTCCTGCAGGTGGCGGGGCTGGTGGTGGCTCCTGCAGGTGGCGGGCTGGTGGTGGCTCCTGCAGGTGGCGGGCTGGTGGGGGCTCCTGCAGGTGGTGGCTCCTGTAGGTGGCGGAGCTGGTGGTGGCTCCTGCAGGTAGCGGGGCTGGTGGTGGCTCCTGCAGGTGGCGGGGCTGGTGGTGGCTCCTGTAGGTGGCGGGGCTGGTGGTGGCTCCTGCAGGTGGCGGGGCTGGTGGTGGCGGGCTGGTGGTGGCTCCTGCAGGTGGCGGGGCTGGTGGTGGCTCCTGTAGGTGGCGGGCTGGTGGTGGCTCCTGTAGGTGGCGGGGCTGGTGGTGGCTCCTGCAGGTGGCGGGGCTGGTGGTGGCTCCTGCAGGTGGCGGGGCTGGTGGTGGCTCCTGTAGGTGGCGGGGCTGGTGGTGGCTCCTGCAGGTGGCGGGGCTGGTGGTGGCTTCAGCAGGTGGCGGGGCTGGTGGTGGCTCCTGCAGGTGGCGGGGCTGGTGGTGGCTCCTGCAGGTGGCGGGGCTGGTGGTGGCTCCTGTAGGTGGCGGGGCTGGTGGTGGCTCCTGCAGGTGGCGGGGCTGGTGGTGGCTCCTGTAGGTGGCGGGGCTGGTGGTGGCTCCTGTAGGTGGCGGGGCTGGTGGTGGCTCCTGCAGGTGGCGGGGCTGGTGGTGGCTCCAGCAGGTCGCGGGGCTGGTGGTGGCTCCTGCAGGCTCCTGTCGTCAGCCGTGCGCAGACCGCCACAACACACGAGAAAAAAATAAGGAAAAACCCGTCAGCTGACGGTACTCGACCCGGCTTAATTCCAAGTATCGTATTATATCCTGTCATTTGCGCCGTCATCTTGTGGTTTGTGATGATTCTAGATGCGTTAACAGGACGATAACGGGTAATTAGATCCTGGATAGCGCGTCACGCATCCACATTAACGGTATTTAAATAATCAAAATTGTCTTACAATTTCTTATTTACCCATCTTTTGTGGCGTAATTTGGATGGCAGCTCATTAGGCTACATTCGTCGATGCTTTTGCCGTCCCCAAAGATGAATTCTTATTTTTTTTACGTAATGCGTAAATAATAAAAGATACTTGCTTAAATATAAATTAATATTACTATATATTATAATTGTATGTAGAGTATAGGCATGGGGCAACCCGTCCTCGATTCTAAGTCCATTACATCGAGCGGTCGACCCCACAGACGCATTCAGAAATTTTTATATGCTGTTCATTCAAAACAGGAATTTTCTCAAATATAAATTAATATTATAATATATTGTTGTTGTTGTTTAAGATTCGCTACTTGGAACAAAAAATTCCAAGTCGCACGGGCTATGGTGAGCCCGTAGTGGACTTACCTGACGCTGTGTATAATATATTAGCATATTGTGCATATATAGTCATAGGTTAGGTTAGGTTAGGTGTTTAGGTTCTGTTGGCGATTATTTGTATTTGTGGTACGTGGGTGAAGCATTTACAGCGTTGTGGTTCGAACAAACTTCGTCAGTGAAGCACTTGTTCCGGAAGTGTTGGAACGTCAGCAGTTGTGAGTCGTGTGGACACTGTTTTTCATTCATAAACAGGGGGTTTGGCGGGTGCATGGAATCACTTTTGGGTCTTTGTTCAGCCCGTCCTCCAAACAAAGATCCAAAAGTGATTCCATACACCCGCCATACCCCCTGTTTATGAATGAAAAGCGGTTTACACACGACTCACAACTGCTGACGTTCGAACATATCCGGAACAAGTGCTTCACTGACGAATTTTGTTCGAATCACAACGCTATATATGCTTCACCCACGTACTACAAATACAAATAATCGCCAACAGAACCTAGACAGCTGACCTAACCTAACCTATGCCTATATATACACAATATGCTAATATATTATAATATTAATTTATACTTGCTAAAATTCCCGTTTTGAATGAACAGCATGTTAAAATTTATGAATGCGTCTGTGGGGTCGACCGCTGAATGTAGCGGACTTGAGTCGAGGACGGGTTGCTTTGTTTGGAGGACGAGCTGCGACCTTAAGAAGTGAGCGAACCACTGTTCGAGAACATTTCTAACTAGATCAGCTGTGAATCATATGTGTTGTGTTTTTCGCTCACACACAGCGGAGGCAAACGCAACAAGGAATGGATTTGTACTTTTTGTTTCAAGTAGACAACTCCCGCTCGTAATTGCGGGAAACAATATAATTGAGCGTGTGCGTGGGAACACCCACCGCATAGGTTTGAACCCTCTTCACGGCCCCCCTACGGATTTTATAAATATATTAATTGCTAATACATTTCCAGCTTACAAACATCGTAACTTTACAAAATATTGTATTGACATTTTTGCGAAAAGTAGCAACTATAAATCGCTGAAGATCCGTATACATAACCGGCCGAACGCATGATAAGGTTCAGAGAATTTAGGCTATAAATATCGACGCATTCATGTTCTTGACAGTTTCCGCAAAGGTAAACAAAACAAAAAAAATTGCTCATAATATAAGTTCAGCGGAAATTAGGGAACGATTCAGCCAACTATTAACGGTCTGAGATGGAGGGGAAATAAAGGTGACGTAGGGGGAAGGAGGAGGGGAGGAAACATCAGTGGGGGGGGGATTATATAATTGTTGTGGGAGGGGGCGCGTGGTGTGGCGGTTACCATGACGACGGCCAGGGTCGCCGGGACGCCACATGCGCTCAGTTTAATACTGTGTTTTTTTCTTTTGGTGGGGGGAGGAGGGGAAGATTTTTTTTCTATCACAGACGTGGCCATACATTTACAATGCTAACCTATATATATATTTTTTTCTTCTGCCCTCCGTGGACAGGGTTAGAGATCTGTTAAACATATAGTTCAGTGATTTAGTGATCAACCACAGGTGAGTGTAGTGTTTTTAAAATGCTTATCTAACCTACACACATAGATACACAGATTTTCGTCTGTCCTACATAAACAGTGTTCGATGTGTCTTTTTGCATAGTGTCATTAATGTGCGTTTACAAAGGTGAAATGCATTTCTGACCAGCTTCCACATATCCTGTATACACATACATTATATATATATATATATATATATATATATATATATATATATATATATATATATATATATATATATATATATATATATATATATATATACTTTCATAGAGTAAGATAGCTGCTATAGAAACTAGTGTGTTATTAAGCATTTAACCACTGAAGGTGATTAAGATGCTTTTACTTACATCACATACATTGTATAACTGATGCATTGCATAGTCAGTCTTGGGTACAAATCCAGTATATCATCAAGTGTCTCAGTATTCCTATAGTATATGCATAGTTCAGCATACCTCAGCCCAGGAGGGCGAAAGTCAGTCAATATGGGACACTACAATATAATGTTCAAGAGAGTGCATGTTTTCTCTTTCACAAAGTTGACACATTGTGTATTCCACATTTGGGGTTTAAGAGAGCTGCCAGATACGTGGTGGAAAAGAAGGAGGGTGTCGCAGGCCTTCTAGCCCCCATTTTTTTTATAAATATCTCTTTCTCCAGCTTTCTGTCTCACACTTTCACTTTCTATGTCTTTGTCTTTATATGGCGTTCTGTCTCTCATTGTCTCAGTCAATCTATCTGTCTCTCTGACTGTCTTTCTTTCTCTCTCGCTCTCTCGTAAATATTTTAACGAATGAATGACTTAGGAAAGATTACCTACATATATTTACTTATAATTAGCAAAAAACATAGGCCCTGGATTGATTAAAAACAAAAAAAAAACACGAGGCTAATTATAAAAATTGTATGGAATTTGAGGTCCGGTTAATTCTGAGTAAAAAATACAATCCGCATAACATTAACGCCAACGTCAAATAACATTGCTTGGTCAATATTATGAGATCATCACTGCATAGCGTGATTGGCTACATCCGGACAGATACTGTAATGTGATTGGCTATGGCGGAAACGAAAGCGAACGTTATGATTGGCCGCGATATGTCCGCAGCTCGTGGCAAGCCCCGCCCCCCTGGCATGCATGTGTGTGCGTGTGTGTGTGTGTGTGTGTGTATATATGTGTATATATAAAGGTGGAGCGCGAGGAGCAATGTCAGCAATCTCACTCGTGTTCCATCGTTACACTTTGTGAGGCTCGGGTCGGCGACAATGGTAAGTTCCCCTCTCTTATTGGCTCCGTCTATAAACATTAGTGAAGCACCTTCAATTACCCTCGTTAAACATTCTTCTATGGAAAACCTATCGTTATTTTTTTCCCACCAAACAAAATATACATACTCGAGCTTACGTTTACAGCTCGGTCGAGTACATTGGATGATTGCTATCAGTACAGATCTATAGTTATAAATTATGGAAAGCCTCTCTCTCCCTTAGCCTCGAGGGGAGACATTTACCTTATATGTGTATTGACCAGCCCTGCTGCCTTCCACACCTGCTGGTGCCTGACCTTTTGGATGTTGGTGCAGCGTCATATATGGCATTCCCAGCGAAGTTGTGCTCCTAATGAATTATTAGTTTGGAGATATAGTCATTTTTTGGGGTGCATAAGAGATGACAAATAAGTTTCTGTGGTTAGGCCCATGCAAACGAGTGAGGGCCATATGAAGGAGAGTTGGTTGTGCTCGTGCATAACCTCTTTTATGGTGACACGGGGTATAACCATTTGACACCGGGAAAAGCCATTTATCACCGGGTATGATCATTGAAAGCATGGCATATTTTCCTTAGGTTCCTGGATACGTTGTATCTACATTTCTTTTGACCCTAGATAGGCTGTATCTACCTTAGCTTACGCCCTGGGTAGGCTGTAGTTTCCTTTCCTTAGGCCTTGGGTAGGCTGTAGTTTCCTTTCCTTGGGCCTTGGGTAGACTGTAGTAAATTTTTCTTAGGCCATGGATAGGCTGTAGTTACCTTCCCTTAGGCCCTGGATAGGCTGTAATTACCTTTCCTTAGGCCTTGGGTAGGTTGTTATTACCTTTCCTTGGGCCCTGGGAAGGCTGCAGCCATCCCTATGTACCTAAAGGAAGTCTTGTATATATCGTTAGATACAAACGAAGCTGCATGTTTGTCCCCAAATTAAGCCTCTTTTTCACGCTCCAAGTCCAGGATTTGAAAAATATTTTTCTGAACTATTTGTAAACGTTATACATATATTATTTTTTTAAAGCTAGGTTAGTGTTTGCAGCATAATTAACGATTGATTAATTCCTCGTTGGAATTAAATAGTTGAATTGAAAATCATTTTGAGGCAATGAAGTGACTTGAATCAGCATGCTAGTGATGCCCAGACACATGCCTTCAGCCCATCGTGGCCGAGTCGGTTATGGCAAGTGTCTGGGAATCACCAGAACGTTGATTCAAGTTCAGTCCATTGCTTCAAAATGATTTTCATTGATACAACACGCCATTGTGATTTCACTGTGAAATCGTTGACATTCATTTCTCGTCAAATTTAATAATAAAATTATTGCTTCAATTTAAAGATTGAATAAATTTGGGTCTTACAAAAATCTTTCTTATTATTTGTTTCAAACTTTTGGTGTTATATGTAATATCTTAAATGCTGAATGCACCAATGTTCTCAAGACTATATTTTCCCCGGAAGACTCCTAGCGATGTCCCAAATGTTTGTCCCAATTGTGACTGTCTGACTGGATAATATCCTTAGCTACCATTGTCCATTGTCTCATATGTTGTACAGATAATAGGTTGCCTTTCATCGTTGCTTCAGATATGTATTAGTTATTTATTAGACAAAATTACTAGGATGTGTATGATCCTAGCCTATGTTGCGGTCATCGGTAATATAATCTTGGTCAATGTTTAAAATTTATCAACACAATTATCTAAATTGAGGTAAATTGTGTGTCGTGTTTTGTTTTTCTTGTGCATGTTAGGGGCATACCATAGAAATACAAAATCTTTTAAATGGGATTGATTACCCGTTGGATCAAGATATAAGTCAAGCCTGGCTCGCGGGCTAGGCTTGGAGTAGAACTCTCAGAACTCACTCTAGTTATACTCCAGGTATACTCCAGGTATACCTATACTGGGAAGTTTGTATTAGTGATTCTCTCAATGTTGTGTTATTTATCTATACAATTATTTCTTCCCATGAGTTTGCCAACTAATGACGTTCAGCTAATTGGAAGAATAATTGTTTTGAATACAAATAATTGCAAGTACAATGGGGTTATTTGATTAAACTTTTGGGGTATAAAGAGACTGACGGAGAGGCTTGTTTCCATTCGTGGAGAATCTCGGAGGACGAGGTCAAGTCCTCGCCTTGTAGAGTGCCTACCGTGTGTGCCAAGATCATCTGCAGTGTGGATAACGGACGCTGTGGAGTGAGGGAAGGAAGGAATGAATTATCAGGGGGAAAGCGCCTAGCCATTTCGACTATTTAGCACTGGGAAGGGGGTCAGGATAAGGATTTGGGATGGGATGGGGGAGGGGAAGGAATGGTGCCCATCCACTTGGCTGGTCGGGGATTGAACGCCGACCTGCATGAAGCGAGACCGTCACTCTACCGTCTAGCCCAGGTGGTTGACAGCTGGGCGTGGTGGATAATGTTCTCAAAGGGAGGGGGCTCCCCTCCCTAGGGTAAGGGGGTAGGGGGTAAGCCGCATGGGACAGTTTGGCGTCTTATTGATCCCTGGATACCACTCCAGGTTACACCCCCCCCCCGGGTGACCCAAACCCCCTCCGTGACCAGTTCCCTCCCTCCCTCCCCCATCCCAGCCTCCATTACACTCCCAGGTGAAACCAACCCCCCTACCGGACCCCTTCAACTCCATCTATCCCCCCCACCCGTTCCCCAGGTAACTCCGACCCACCTCAAGGTGACCCTACACCCACATCAACGACTCATTAACCACCCAAATTACCGTGTTTGACACACTTCACACACACTCGAGACACCCACACACTTACACTGACCACGCACTCTGTATCAACATAGTCTATACCTTACCTTTTTCACTCTTAAATATGGACACGCTCACCCACCCACTCAGTCTCGAGCAAGGACACACTTCTTCCTGTATAATGATCACACTTGCTGATAATCTTGATTACACAGAACACACTTGATTCCTCCCGTGTCTTAATATTACGAGTCTACGGGCTCGCCATAGCCCGTGCTGCTTGGAACTTTTTGTTCCAGGAAGCGAATCTTAAACAACAACAAGTCTTATGTAAAGTGTCTACTGTAAAGGCAATGTTGACGCCCCCAATTGTTGCACGGAATGGAAGAGGTATTTCCTGGATTGTCACGAAGGAAGAGTGTTCTTAATTACATCTTAGATAACTCAGCTGCAGACTCTTGTGTAAGTCACGTCATGCGCTGGTGGCGGCAGGCGGCACCTGATCTGACCATCTCGGTGTCGTCTGGTGTGTCGACTCTCTCTTGCACCCCTGGAGGAGGGGGTGGCCATCACCCCGGGGGAGAGAGGAGTGTCCTACACCCCTGGATGAGGGGTTGGCCATTACCCCGGGGGGGGGGGGGAGAGGGGTGTTCTGCACCCCTGGAGGAGGGGGTGGCCATTACCCCGGGGGGGGGGGGAGAGGGGTGTTCTGCACCCCTGGAGGAGGGGGTGGCCATCACCCCGGGGGGGGGGGAGAGGGGTGTTCTGCACCCCTGGAGGAGGGGGTGGCCATCACCCCGGGGGAGAGGGTGTCGAACACCCCGGGGGGAGAGGGTGTCGAACACCCCGGGGGGAGAGGGTGTCGAACACCCCGGGGGGAGAGGGTGTGACTAGTAAACAAAATTATATGCTTAGAGTATATTATACTTTTTATTTAAATTTTATTTATTTAAAGATTCTGCCTATGACAGTCAAGGGTGACTGAAGGTGGGCGACAAGGGTGAAGCTTCCAGCGGAGGGCCGCGGAGCCCACTAAAACACTTCCGTTTGTACAGCGTTGTTCCCAGAAGAACTTGTATATCTGCCAGTTTTCATGAACAACTTGCAGCCGTTCTGCTGCTCATACTATCATGTTACACTCCGCCCTGCCTGTACAGGGCCCCGCGCCCTCCCCCAACCTGTACAGGGCCCCGCGCCCTCCCCCAACCTGTACAGGGCCCCGCGCCCTCCCCCAACCTGTACAGGGCCCCGCGCCCTCCCCCAACCTGTACAGGGCCCCGCGCCCTCCCCCAACCTGTACAGGGCCCCGCGCCCTCCCCCAACCTGTACAGGGCCCCGCGCCCTCCCCCAACCTGTACAGGGCCCCGCGCCCTCCCCCAACCTGTACAGGGCCCCGCGCCCTCCCCCAACCTGTACAGGGCCCCGCGCCCTCCCCCAACCTGTACAGGGCCCCGCGCCCTCCCCCAACCTGTACAGGGCCCCGCCAGCTCACGAGAGTATCATGACTGCAAGATCACACCTTCCATTCAAGCTCCTCCCCCTTCCGTCACTAGACGTGAGGGGCGGCGCCCCCCGGCATCGCGGGGGTCATGCCTCCTAGCAACTCCGTCGGCTGCAAGATTCCTCTGCCAACTCTACATTGTTTACCTCAACTACGGACATAAACATGGCATTAACGGTGTGTGTGTTTGTGTGTGTGTGGGGGTGGGGGCTGCACTGCCCCCACCCCGTCTGAAGTTGAGGGGGGGGGGACACTTTCTAGCAGTCCCCGTGGCGCAGTGGTAAAGTACTCGCCCGGAGCTTGGCGAGCACTTTGGCCAGGGAGGATTGACCGGGCGCCAGTCCTTAACTGTAGCCTCTGTTCACCCAGCAGTGAATGGGTCCCTGGTTGTTAAAAGATTTGGAGTGTCGTATTCCGGGGGAAAAAATAGGATTAAGGACCTGCCCGAAACGCTATGCGTACTAGTGGCTGTACAAGAATGCAAGAACTCTTTTTATATATAAATAAACAAAAATATATAGTCAAAGCCTGGCAATATTTCATGGGGGGGGGGGGGAGGACCCTCACCTGTAGGCTGGAGCATAAGACCCTTGGAAAGACCCACCCTGGATTTCAGCCCTGAAGGAAACCACCTCTTAGGTACGGTAGGCTGTACCTTGAGTTCAAGCCCCGAGGAGAACTTCTCTTTTACTCAGAACCTTGAGGAGATGCCTCCTACTATAGGCCGGCCATCTCTCCTCCTCCTCCTGTAGTGTAGATTCTGCAGTTCAACCCTGTTTAAAAAGTCCTCCCGTAAACTGGGGCGCTGGAATTCGGTCCTGTGAGTAACCCAACCACGTTTTGGCTGGAACATTGGGCTTGGTTCTGGAAGGGACCCTCCTCCTCCTGTAGACTGGAGTTGAGGTCTGGTGGGAAGCCAGCAGCCTCGCCCCTGTCGCGTGCTGACTCTCCATCCACACTGCCTTCCCCTCGGGTATTTACCAAGAGTCGCGTGCCAGACCCACCTTGATTAATAAGGCGAGACATCAATAGTGGCAGACGTATATCCACTGTCTGTGAGCTGACCGGAACGGCCCCGCCCCCACACACACGCTAGCTCCATCCCCCATAATCCACAGCCATTGTTGAGACTCGGGTTGTCAATGGGGGGGGGATGGGAGCTGTCATGGGGAGATGGGAGCTGTCATGGGGCTCCCCATGATAGCTCCCATCTTTTACTTTTGACTTTAAGAAAAAGAAGGTCATGAGTCGACTGTATAAATCTCTGGTGCGCCCCCATTTGGATTACTGTATCTAAGCATGAAAACCTCATCTTCAGAAGGACGTAGTCGCTCTGGAGAAAGTGCAACACCGAGCAACAAAAGTAATTCTAGAGCTAAGTCATCTCTCGTATCAGGAACGGTTGAGGGCCACAGGGCTAACAACACTGTAAACCAGACACGACAAGGTGGATTTCATTGAAACTTAAAATACTGAACAATTTGGAGGATGTTGATCCGGAATATTTCTTCAAAAGGTCAGATGTAACAAACAGAGCAACGGTTTCAAGCTCAACAAGCCACAATGAAGGACTGAAGACAGGAGAGGCTTTTTCACCCACAGGGTTATAAACCCAAGGAACCGCCTACCCACCGGAGCCGTAAACACTGCGAAGTTTTAAAATCTACCTTGGCAAGATCATCAAGGCAAATGGAGAGACCTTCGAACCGGAATGTATGTACCGGAATATTAAACAATTACCGGATCATAATCTGGGGGTAAACCTTGTGCTTCATGACCGAGCTGGTTCCAATATCGTGACCAGGGCGCTAAATCTAAGCATAACTTTTTTATGGAATTTTTGGTAATAATAAGAGAATGGTTTGTAGGCGATGAGTCACAATAACGTGGCTAAAGTCCTCGTCCCTTCACCTTCTAGTGTGTGGTCTGGTCAAGAGAATGGTTTGTCCTTGAGGTCTGTGGGGTTCGAGCCTTTAACTATCCTTTCTGTAGTAGTGTCGTCCCCCCCCCCCTCCCCCGTAACCCAAGTCACACTTGGATGAGTGCCCTGTAGTGTGGTGAGATGATGAGCATGTCTCCCTCGCCCACAGCGTGAGTGTATCAGTGTGCACATCGGGCAGGCGGGCGTTCAGATCGGCAACGCCTGCTGGGAGCTGTACTGCCTGGAGCATGGCATCCAACCCGACGGCTCCATGCCGTCCGACAAGACCATCGGCGGCGGAGACGACTCCTTCAACACTTTCTTCAGCGAGACAGGCGCCGGCAAGCATGTTCCCAGAGCCGTGTTCGTCGACCTTGAGCCTACTGTCGTCGGTAAGTCTAGCCAGTCCTTTCTTACGGTTACACTCATGCACCTACTTTTCTTCCAAGTCATTACTGCTGGACCTTAAAGTTACCACCAGATAATGCAACTGGACAATTAGTACTTAACCTATTATAGGTATAGGTTAAGTAATAATTGTAATTACGAAGCAATAAGATGCTTATCTTAATATACTAAGAAGGTTAGGTAAGGTCGGTGTTTTCTATGAAGCTTTTCAAGGTAAACTAAAATATTCACAATAAATTAGTATGTCACATATGCACTTATTTAATAAGTCAATATTGACTGTAAGAAAGTTCGAGAACGGGTTGGGGCAAGAGAGGAACTGTATAAAAAGAGCAAGACTTAATAGTAAATTTAAATTATAGGGGCACCACCTCTGGTGCAAGTGTAGGGACCCATAGCCTCGGAGAAGAAAATAAAGAGTACTCAAAGAACACCTTGTATATCCTCACTGAACACTTTGATATTTTCTTCTCCTACCGCCCCAATTTTTTTAGTGTGTGTCTATATATAATGGTAAATTATCTCTATTTTTTTCTGTTCTGTTCCTAATCCTCGATATTTTTTTTTTTTTTTTTGAGATATATACAAGAGTTGTTACATTCTTGTAGAGCCACTAGTACGCGTAGCGTTTCGGGCAAGTCCTTAATCCTACGGTCCCTGGAATACGATCCCCTGCCGCGAAGAATCGTTTTTTCATCCAAGTACACATTTTACTGTTGCGTTAAACAGAGGTTACAGTTAAGGAATTGCGCCCAGTAAATCCTCCCCGGCCAGGATACGAACCCATGACATAGCGCTCGCGGAACGCCAGGCGAGTGTCTTACCACTACACCACGGAGACTGAAATTGATGATTTCAGTTGATGATATGATGAAATTGATGATATGATGATTGTGTATCCTGAAATAGTCATGGTTCAGCCTTAAACATTTATTTTTTACATGGTTTTTGTTCTGTACATTATTTTTTATTAATACTTTTTATTTTTCTCAGTGCGTCCTAAATTTTTAAAGAACTTAAGTTTCTTTGTTTACAAGATTGTTTCAGCGGCAGTTTTCTTGTCTTTTCCTCGACCCTCGCTAAGTTGAGGGTTATCTTGAGATGATTTCGGGGCTTTAGTGTCCCCGCGGCCCG
Organism: Procambarus clarkii; assembly: GCF_040958095.1. Classification (NCBI taxonomy): domain Eukaryota; kingdom Metazoa; phylum Arthropoda; class Malacostraca; order Decapoda; family Cambaridae; genus Procambarus; species Procambarus clarkii. The sequence goes on along the minus strand of NC_091150.1, from coordinate 34,130,284 downwards.
GTCCTCGACCAGGCCTCCACCCCCAGGAAGCAGCCCGTGACAGCTGACTAACACCCAGGTACCTATTTACTGCTAGGTAACAGGGGCATAGGGTGAAAAAAACTCTGCCCATTGTTTCTCGCCGGCGCCCGGGATCGAACCCGGGACCACAGGATCACAGTCCAGCGTGCTGTCCGCTCGGCCGACCAGCTCCCTGTCGGGGTGGAGGAAGTAACACAAATGATAAGTAACAAGTATTGTGATAGTGTCATGCAGCCCATCCTCGATTGATTGATAAAGATTAAGCCACCCAAGAGGTGGCACGGGCATGAATAGCCCGTAATGCCCATCCTCCTGTTTAGGTAGTAGGCATCCACCAGTCTCAGGAGACTATGGAGTTGCGCTCTGGTTGTCGGTCTGGAGTGGCCTCACCAGGGCGCAAAGCCAGGGTAGGTTGATTCGGGGGAGAAGCTGTTACCCAGGCAGCAGGTCCCCCCCTCTCCACGGCGCTGAAAGTCTTCAATGGAAAGGCATAGGTTTAGGGAGTACTTATAGTAACGATGAGGACCATCGTACACATATTGACGTAGAAGGCAATTAGAAAGTAGAAATCGGTAGTATGAAATTTGGACAAAGCGGAAATATTTGTGTACTCAAGTTGTAAAGAAAACTTAACCTAACGTTCCTAGGCCTATCTGAGGTCTAATATAGTACATATGTGCTATACTAGGCCTAGGAATATTTGTTTTTTAGCTTTATTTTGTCAGACTATAAAATGTATAGTACCAAATTCTACTATCTAATAGTCCATTACGCCTGTGTGCGTACGATATCCCACATAGTTACAAAAAGTACTATGTAAACAGGAGGCTGGGTGGTGTCATGGGATGATTAAAAAGAAAGAATTATCAGGGGGGAAAGCGCCAAGCCATTATGACTATGTAGCACTGGGAAGGGGTCAGGATAAGGATTTGGGATGGGACGGGGGGGTAAGGAATGGTGCCCCAACCCCTTGTGGACGATCGGGGATTGGACGCCGACCTGCATGTAGCGAGACCGTCGCTCTACCGTCCAGCCCAAGTGGTTGGACATGGGATGATTGAGTGATACTCCACAGATGAGGTGCGGACGGGCACGTACAGACAACTGTTCCACCCGGAGCAGCTCATCACGGGCAAGGAGGACGCCGCCAATAACTACGCCCGAGGTCACTACACCATCGGCAAGGAGATTGTCGACCTGGTGCTGGACCGCATCAGAAAGTTAGCCGACCAGTGCACCGGTTTACAGGGCTTCCTTATCTTCCACTCCTTCGGCGGCGGCACCGGCTCCGGCTTCACCTCTTTGCTCATGGAAAGGCTCTCCGTCGACTATGGAAAGAAGAGTAAACTGGAGTTCTCAATCTATCCCGCGCCGCAGGTGAGTGTCCCGCGCCGCTCACGGCCTCCCCCCCCCCCCCCCTGGCCTATACTGCTCAGAGAATGTCAAGCAGAGGACCAGTCTGTAGTTATAATTCCATGTCCGTGAAGTTTTTCACAATCAAAATCAACCGTAACACCTATTTATCTATCTGAATATTTATGTCACTAGCTTTAATGATAAATATTTTTTTTAGCTATAGGCCTACTGAATACTGAGAATTCAGCCAACATATTATGCAGGTCTCTACAGCTGTGGTCGAGCCTTATAATTCCATCCTGACGACACACACCACGTTGGAGCACTCTGACTGCGCATTCATGGTGGATAACGAAGCCATTTATGACATCTGTCGCAGGAACCTGGACATTGAGCGCCCCACCTACACTAACCTCAACAGACTCATTGGCCAGATTGTCTCCTCCATAACCGCTTCCCTCAGGTACCGTATATAAGCTGGCAAACAGTATACCTTTTGTGTTAAAAAGATGCCGAATACGCTTATATTTTTGCTTAGTTCAAGTTGAAAACAAATGATGAGTTCAGCAGCTGTCGCACGCCCCTGACCACCTCGTCTGTGTCCTGGTAGGTTTGATGGCGCCCTCAACGTGGACTTAACCGAATTCCAGACCAACCTGGTGCCCTACCCTCGCATCCACTTCCCACTGGCCACTTACGCCCCTGTGATCTCCGCCGAGAAGGCCTACCACGAGCAGCTGTCCGTGGCGGAGATCACCAACGCCTGCTTCGAGCCCGCCAACCAGGTCAGTCGTCTTGCCCACCGGCAGGTCTTTGGCTACAGTTATCTATAAGCTATGAAACTGAGATTCAGTATAGTTCATTACTATGATATATGTGAAAGGTAGGCACGGTAGCTTTATTGATAATGAACATATCTGAATGCATAATTTCGGTTAACATAATTTTTCTTGTGAGTATCAAGATTAATCTCGATGTCTGGATATACGAGATTGTTAAGACAATTGGTGAGGTGTTTGTGTTTGATCAGATGGTGAAGTGTGACCCTCGCCACGGGAAGTACATGGCGTGCTGCATGCTGTACCGGGGCGACGTCGTCCCCAAGGACGTCAACGCCGCCATCGCCTCCATCAAGACCAAGAGGACCATCCAGTTCGTCGACTGGTGTCCCACTGGCTTCAAGGTGACGGGGGAGGATGACTGTTACTGGCTGGGAGGATGACCGTTACTGGGATTTTGGTTGGGAGGATGACCGTTAAATGGATGTTGGTGGGGAGGATGACCGTTAGTGGGATGCTGCATGAGACCTGGGATGTTGACAACTTCCTGTGCCATCGACAGACCTGGATTGACAGTGTGTTTTGGAGACAATTTATGCTCGTAATGTTCCAATCTATGTTTTTAGACAGAGGAAACTTTGAAGGTCAGTCTAAAGCCTTTTAAACTTTCAATAACAGCAATACTAGATGAAAAGCCATGTCTTTACTTTACTTATCAGTGTTTGCTGCATAAGGAGAAGAGGAGGAAGGAGGAGTTTGTGGTGAACACGTGTTATATGTTATATTGTTATATTTGATTTGTTATATTATTTGTTATCACAGACGTGGCCACACATTTACAATGGTATCCAGCGTATATACATTTTCTTGTGTCCTCCATGAACAGGGTTAGAAACCTGCTAAACATATAGTTCAGTGGTTTATTGAACACAAGATCATTGAAGTGTTTTTACAATGCTAATCCAACATACATATATCAATTCATGGATTTAACGTCGAAGAGTGTTAGGGATGGTGACCTGGAGTCTTAGACGCATGTGTGTGTGTGACTGGAGGGGTAAAATATAATAAATGAAACTGCAGAAGGCATCGATATCTTGGCCCATACGAGGCAGCTCATATATAAAGGTGACCCAAAAAATTTTTACACACTTTGAATAGTTATATAACTAAGTGTTTATTCGAATACATTTTATTTTCAAAATGTAATATAACCTACAGACATTTTATGCTCGTTTGTTTAATTGTTTGTTTAATCAGACATTGTTTAATTGTTTTGTAAATGCCTGTTTTCAAACTGATGTCCGTTCAGGTCTAGACACGGCTGATGACGCGAGCAATGGAATCACGAACATCAAGAAACATTTGGTATTTGAGTGCATTCTTATTCATTTGCCGCTCTTAATTCAGTGCTGTTGAATGTTAAATTAAGCGGAACTCTTTTTACTATGTATTTTTTGTTTGTTGCATACTACTTGACTGTTGATAATCCAACCACTTGGTCTGGTCGGTACAGTGACGGCCTTGCCTTTTGCACGTCCGGCGTTCGTTCCTCTTAGGATTAACGTGGTTGCTCACCGTTCCTTAATCCCAGTTCCTATCTTGGCCTTATATTCCTAAACAAGCTACATAATGGTAATGACTTTTCGCTTTCATGCGATAATTACCTTAACTAGACTCTTGGTAATGATGTAATATGTTTTAGGTGGGGATCAACTACCAGCCGCCGACGGTGGTGCCGGGAGCCGACCTGGCTAAAGTGTCGAGGGCCGTGTGCATGCTCTCCAACACCACCGCCATCGCTGAGGCCTGGGCTCGCCTCGACCACAAGTTCGATCTGATGTACGCCAAGCGGGCCTTCGTCCACTGGTACGTGGGAGAGGGCATGGAGGAGGGTGAGTTCTCGGAGGCTCGGGAGGACCTCGCAGCTCTCGAGAAGGACTACGAGGAAGTGGGCGTAGACTCTACTGAAGCAGAGGACGAAGAAGGTGGCGAAGAATACTAGAAGAATGTACCTGAAGATGGCCTTTGAGACAATACACAAGTGCCTGAAGCATGAAAGCTTGTATAATTATTTTAACTGTTATTCGCTTGGTTATGAGCAATCAGTAACTGGTGAAGAATTTGTTCTGTAAATTGATGATGTAAATCTCGCTCAATGCACAGCTTATAACCCAAAGATTAGATTAATTACTTCAGTACAAGGCTGAATTTTAATGACAAGTCATAAGACTGATTATGAGATGTTGGAATTGCGGGAATTTCAATCCTGATATAACTGAATTAAGAAAATACATCCACACTACATTACGTGACACAAGCATGACACAATTATCATTTTGTATAAATTATAACAGTCCCTTTCTCGTTGCCACTTTTTCTTTAATAAAATTTTAACTTAATTGGTTGATATTTTAACTTACTGAAGTGGTTATTTTATTAAAGTTTTTGTGTCTTGAGGCAGAGAAGCGATGGTACTGTCCATTCCCTGAACATTTCCCCCCACTACACATCCAGCAATAGAGAAAGACTGTAATTCCAACTACTGTAGACTCTCCAAATAAACATTAACATATAATTTGTTTGTGTGTCTTTCTATAGTCCAAAGTATGGTAATTAAATGTACAGACAGTTTTAATATGCCAATAAAGTGACTATTCGCATAGCAATTATTTGATATCTCAAAGAACGATAGATAACGTTCTGTGTGTGTGTCTTTGACTTGCCTCAAGCAGTCTCATCCTTTTCCTGATTTTGCATCCTTATTCCTAATCATCATCCTCCCCCCCCCCTTTGTCAAACCCTTTGGTCATCAAATCGCAGTCCCCCCTTCACTACATGACCTGAGTTCAAGTAGCACAATATTGATCTGGCTTCACTACACGAAATAAAAGTTGATCTAACATAATAATAATAAAAAAGTGTTTAACAGCCCATTTGTGTACAGTCTGCCAAATAGGTGCTATAGGCATCATCACTTGAGGAAGCTGGGCTGGAATATGACTGGAAGAGTTATATCAGTGATCCTAGTTCGAGACTTCTCTATATTGCAGTATATTCGTTTTCACTTGGGAAGGAAGTTCAGACGTGTCTCTAAAATTAATTTTAGAATATTAATGGTCTGACACGTGTGGCTATTTGTTCATATTTTACTGAAGCACTTTTCATCATCTTCAGAGGCAGAGAGACAGTAAATTTATATTGGTTGTTGTTTCAAAGATTCAGCTACTCGGAACAAAAAGTTCCAAGCAGGCCGGGCTATGGTGAGCCCATAGTGGACCTACCTAGCTGGGGAGTGGGGCTGTATGTTCTAGAGTTTAAAATGGCTGTTGTGTTGTTTTAAATTTACCTACTCAGAACGAAATGTCCATGTAGCACAGGCTATAGTGAACCCGTAATCGAGTTCGTTTATTCACGATAACCTTGTTACTGTGATATTTGGGTCACAGTTTTAAATTAAGGTGGGGTTTCCTTCTTTTTCTTCCGTTTCTTTTTCACTTCTGTTTTAGTCGTTTTAATAAAGTTTATTGGTTTTAGTCCTGTTTTAATAACATTGTCTTGGTGGTGGATATAGATGCACAGTGTTCACTAGTGTCCCATTTTTCAACTGCTTTTATCATCATTGCAGTCGCTGTGGATTTTGCATGTAATTCAGCTGCTCTTGTTGGATTAATGTTGTGTTTGATGCACAGGGCTTCAGTTGCTTCACATTCCAGTAAGTAGTGCAATAGTGGCGCCTCTGCTTCTGTTCCACAGATATGACACTCTTTAACTATTGGGTTCATTACCTCCCAGCAGCACTTGTAACCAAGTCTGAGTCAGTGTTTGGCTGCTGCAATGTCTCTGCAGCCGTCTCTCGGCGTCGGTGTTTCTTCCAGGCTGTACGCTTACAGTGGACAGCCCGAGCACAGTCCGCATTCCACTAGGGAACCCACTTCCGCGTGCCCCAGGAGGTAGAGCGGAGGGCAGCGTCGACAGTATCATGGAAAAGGAGGAGGACGCGAGGAAGAGGCAGAGAGGAGAGGTCAGGGAGAGTAGTAGCACGGAAAGTGCTATTATATCTTGCTGAAAAAAGCGTCTCCAGCCTTACACACGAGATTTAGTGCTGTTAACACCCTTTTGACTGGTGTCGACATACCAACTCACTCCTTTTATGATAATTGGCTGAGCTACAATGCTTACAATCTCATTAAACTTAATATTCCTTTTAAGTGCAATCTACCTGTCTCTGATATTCCTCTTCATCTGTACCCCTCCATTCAAGTATTATACACACCTGTCACCAAGAAAGATAATGAGAATCTTGCTCTTCTCAAAGCTGTCACTCTTGAAACAATTGCCTCCTCCATCGAGAGTTTAAGATCTCACGAACACTGTGTCTACACCGACGGCTCAGTCCAGTCTTCTACTGGACGGACTGCAGCGGCATGTAGGTTTTATAGAAATAATATTTGCGCAAAGACTGTCAGTGTCAGGTTAAACAAATGGCTGACCTCCACACAAGCAGAACTAGCAGCATTACACTTAGCAACCAGTACATTAAAAAACATTGGAGGAGGAATAATATTCTGTGATTCAAAGTCTGCTCTTCAAGCAATCGAAAACTTCTCTTGGAAGATCGACAGCAAGAACCTCATACTCCCAATTATAAATGACCTAATTGATGCACAAAGTAAAGGGTCTCGAATCTCCTTTGTATGGATACCATCACACATAAATATAACCCATCATAATGAGACAGACATTGCAGCCAAATTAGCGTGTAACAAGTTTGAAGTTGAATTAGATCTAGGTATCCCCATCTCTGCTGTCAAAACTGTATTGGTAATACCTGCCACAGGTATTACCTGTGGCAGGTGGCTGCAGGTGACGGATCTCCCAATCCTGAGCACTCCAGTTGCAAATTCTGTGAGCAGGAACTATGGCACGATCTCCCGCACTACACCACTGAATGCCCAGTTATTAGACCTTTCAGACCAGTTGGCATGAGGTACCTAGAGCTTTGCAATTACTTTATTCACTCTCGTATTCTTGAAGATATCCTCACAGTATACCCAAAATTTGCCAGTGCAGGCTATTAAACACATGGCTCTGTATGACTAACCATCCTGCGAGATGGGGACTTGTATTACCACTGCTACCTTATTCATATACCTTATTTTGATATCCTCAAAATGCATCCGGAGTCTGCCAGTGCAGACTGCTTATCACATGTCTCTGTATGACTAACCATCCTGTGTGATGGGGATTTTTTAGCATCACTTAGTTAGCTTTTTTGACACACTGTACTCCACTTCATATAGTCTAGGATAGCTGCACTAATGCAGATGTACCTCATATCTTAATAAAAATAAACTGACACACGAGTGCACTCCTGGATGAAAGTACAAATCGTCCACTTCACGATTCTGGGCGCTTCTGCCCCACCGGCGTCAGTGCCGGTAATGATTATAGATTGACTATTTTCACTATTTAAACTGATTATTGTGATTAAGCTATATCACAAGATAATTACTTAGTGGATTTAGAGATTATTGGCAGTACTTGATAGTGCCTTTTGTTCTTTATTTAAGGATTTTGAATATAGCATCACTGGAAGCTATAACTTTGGTTCCAGCAATATTTTTTGATTATAGGGCTCGAAGCTTCTAAATTCTGGGGATCACAGTAGTAGTAGGCATCCATCAGTCTCAGGAGACTACGGTGTGGCCTCACTAGGGCGCAAAGCCAGGGTAGGTTGATATGGAGAAGCTGTTACCCAGGCAGCAGGTCCTCCCTCTCTACGGCGCCGAAAGACCCATCACATGTACAATGTAATAAGAGACATTGTGCTCTAGAGTGTACTTGACCAAATGGTCATGAAAGACGCTGATTTATTTATTTATTTTTTTATATACAAGAAGGTACATTGGGGTTTAAGAGAGTACATAGTAATGATGTTGATTTTACATTCTTGTAAAGCCACTAGCACACATAGCATTTCGGGCAAGTCCTTAATCTAACATAATTTTAAGTAGAAAATTTACAGTAAAATTGACAAAAAATGTTTACAGAAACTGACCTTACAAAATCAGTCAAGGAAATGTTATATGAGTATGTGACAATGCAAACCAAATTTAATATAGTTATGATCTACGTGCGTGATAAAAAATGGAAATTGTTGAAAAAATAGTTTTATTAAGAGCCTATTACAATACAGATTAAAAAGTCATGAGAAGCCTTAAGACAGACTGTAGATAATTTTGAACAACAAATATTTTATAATATTTACGTCTGGATCTTGGCCAGAAGTGATGCGCAGACTCCCATGGCGCAGTAGCCTGCGCAGCCGGGTCACAATCAAATGATCCCGGATTCGATTCCCGCGCCACGACCAATACGTTTGGGCAACATTTCCTTTGACCTCATGCACAGGTACATACGTGCCTAGAAATCTTGGTCACCTCGCCAGCTTGAAGAAGTCAACTGGCAGATGCATCCTAACTTGTTTTGTTCATTTGTTTACACTTTAAACAACTGTTTATTCTAGTTACAAAGTTATTTATAGTTACAAAGTACTTGCTTATTAGAGTGTGTTGTGCACACACACACACACACACACACACACACACACACACACACACACACACACACACACACACACACACACACTCTCACTCTCACTCTCACTCTCTCTCTCTCTCTCTCTCTCTCTCTCTCTCTCTCTCTCTCTCTCTCTCTCTCTCTCTCTCTCTCTCTCTCTCTCTCTCTCTCTCTCTCTCTCTCTCTCTCTCTCTCTCTCTCTCTCTCTCGTGTGTATATGCTCCAGGCTCTTGCTACTATCCTTGTCTACTGTGGTGAGTGAGGGCCGCGGTCACCATGACAACGTCAGCCTGTAGTCAGTACTGGTGGAGGGCCGGGGGGCGCTGACTGGTATAGGCGAGTCTCCCCACACACATTGTTGTCATCCCTGCCCGTCTACGACAGTGGAGTCACAGCCATTGTTAAAACATTCTAACATATCGTCTCAACATCTCTACTGAATAGTACCGTTGTATTGTGTGAGTACTCGCATAGTTCACCTGCCCATATACATATAACTGGCCGACCCCCTCACAGTGCAGTGTTCTACGTGTTCTACTGAGAAGTTGATAAATACCTCTAAAGGATACCTGATCAACCAGGCTGTGATTCATACGTCAGGCTGCGAGCAGCCGTGTCCAACAGCCTCATTGACCAGTCCAGCAACGAGGAGGCCTGATCGAGGACCGGGGTGCGTGGACACTGATCCCCGAAATCATCGCAAGGTAACCACAAGGTAACTGTACTCTGGTACGTGTGTTTGCTGATATTAAGCTACAGTAAAATAGATAGAGCTTCGCCTTCACACACGTGGGGTCCACGGTTCGAGTCTCCTAGAACCCAGGTGAATAGAATTAAACTCCAGTTCCTGGGCCCCTAATGTTATACCAGTCACTCACTTTCCTCATAGTATTTAAAGAAAATGTTCTTATATCCCACTGGCTTGACAGAGCTTCCAGTTTCCATTTCTTCAATTATCATTCCTTTCCTATCTTACCGAATGGGTGGTTGGTATGGTGCTGGGATTAACGCCTAATGACCGCGGGAGGGTTATTAAAGCCTCCACCAGTATAATTTAGTTCTGAACATAGTCCAGGACCAAAGGTGAGGGTCCCATGCTGGCGGTGCGTACTCCAGTATTGCTCTCACGTACGTGATGCTATACTGTGTTCTCAATGTCTCCTTATTCATATGCCAGAAGGCCGTTCAGCATTGTGCATGACATGTTATCTGTGTGTCTACAATTCTCAGTTGTCTGCCATTTAACTGGTCATTTCTCCTGCAAACATCCTCATTGAGATTGTATATTTGACGAATGTGTGTGTACGAGCCTATATCTTTGCCCGAAACGCATTGCGTAATAGTGGCTTTAGGCATTGTATGTACTAGCTCTATCTATATATCAATCCATTAATGTAACATCACTTGTATGTATGTACCTTACCTGAATAAACATATTTATTTATTTATTTATCTGTGTGCGCTTTTGCATGTTTGCATAACATTACCAAACAGTGAACAGGGAAGATTAACCCTGCCACCTCAAGCCTCGACCCTACATGTCCAATTACTTATTATTATTATTATTATTATTATTATTATTATTATTATATATATATATTTGACCACATTTGTGGAGGTTGTCTCCATAACGTCTGTCATGTTCATAGCAAACAAATCCGTTTGTATGAGCTGCGTTTCATACGCCAGCAGTATGTAAACAACAGAGAGCGTTCTAATGTAGTAGACCTTCCTTGCCCCAAGAGCGTGCTGGTGAGCCTAGAGGAGCCAGCCAACCGTCATGGAGGGAACTGCCACAGCGGTGAAGACGGTGGAGGAGGTGGGGGCGACCCTGCAGGACTCCCGAGGACCCTCACAGGAGCTGGCCGCCCCAAGGGAAGCCATCACCTTCACTAGCCTCGTCCCCCACACTCAACCCGCCGACGTCAAGCCCGGCAACCACCCTTATAGGTAAGGGGAGATTGAGCGGATGAGAGTAGGTCAAGTATAGGTGGGTAGGTAACAAGTAGGTAAGGTGTAGGTGGGTATGGAACCCATGGTCATCAAGACCACACTATATCATATCATATCCATATCTTCATGGATATGAAGTAGCTAGAACACTAAATTCCACTAAACACATCAACTTAATTGTAGGGATAGTCAGAAACAGCCTAGCACGTCTGTATATAGCGTCAGTCAGGCACCCTCACACACCTCTACAAGCTACTCATCAGTGCTGGAACATCCTTTAGCACTAACACTCAAGTCAAATACACAAAAAATACGAGTTCTAGGCCTCTTTTTGTATCAAATTTCATCTTACAAAGGAGACTATACAAAATCAAATCAAATCAAATGTTTATTTAGGTAAAAATACATGCATAGAGGATTAGTTACAAACATAATGTTGGATTTATAGATAGAGGTAGTACATACAATACCTATAGCCACTAGTACGCATAGCGTTTCGGGCAAGGTGAGGTGGGGGAAAAATCACTTAGACTAAAACTTAATAGTAATTAAGCTTAAAGTATAAATTACGTTGAAAGAAAAACAAGAAAAAAAGATAAAAAAGGGGGGGGGGGGGACATGGTAGAAAATAGCCAATATACGAGTTGGTCAACAAACAACATACGAATGAATCAATATGAACGTTGTTCAGATGATGTGTGAGAACAAGCACCTTCACCTTCTCTCCGATATACTTCTCTGACACAGAAGAAGTGTTTAGACAACCTGTCCTCCCATTTAATGCATTTTTAACAGAATCGACCAAATCATCAAAAATTGCTGAATTTGGGTAAAAATTAAACGTCCGTAATAGTTTGGGGATACCCAATTAAAATTTTACGACTGTTAAGTCGAGAAGGTTCCAGCTGGATTACTATATGCCATTATATTAAAATTACAGGGGGGGGGGGTATGTTGTGCTTAAAATAGCCTAATGCTAAAGATGTCAACTTTGACCAGTAGAATCGTCGGGTCTTCGGCGCCTCTAAACCATCAGCAACATTGACCATAGATTTGTTGTGTCCCGCGACACTCCCCGCGTGAAGCATGATCCAGATTCATGAAACAGTTACGCAAGTACTTACGAACGTGTACATCTTTCCTCAATTTGTGACGGCTTTGGTTACATTTATTAAAACAGTTTACAAGCATGAAAACTTGCCAATCAACTGTTATTATTGTTATAAACAGCCTCCTGGTGCTTCGGAGCTCATTAACTGTTGAATAATTGTAAACAAAGCCGCTAAAGATTTAGAAAAGATGTACCGGTTCGTAAATGCTTGCATAACTGATTCGTGAATCTGGCCCCTGATTGTAATCAGAATGGCTCAATTTCCCATAACCAGATTACAAAAACGACGCATTTAATCAGAGGAGATTGAAATTTAATCAATTTAATCAATACAGAAAGTATTGAAGAGACCTCCTCTGTAGTATGTAGCTCAGTCTTCTCACGAAGCAAAATAGTCCCGAGTCCGAATCCAGGAAAAGGGGGACTTCTTGAGGCCAGAATTCCAATACTTTGTTAGTCCCAGTGCACATAACAGGAACTGGGAGATGAATTAAAAGCGAATGATCATTTAGGGGCGTAAAAATAACCTGAGAAAAACAGGAACCTCTTGACAATACTAAAAGACGTATAGAAGCATTAAAGTGTGTGAAGCAGTGGTGATGGCGACGAGTGAGAGGTCACCTCTCACTCGTCGCCACCTGACAGCTGCTGTAAAGTGTTAAGATCGAGTCTTGGCCAGCGCGGTGGACGTCGGCGGCTGGCGGGAAAGGTTGGGGAGGACGACGTCGCCGCTGCAGACGGTGGAGGAGGCGCGGACAGGGGAGTTGACGCCCTTCCGATGGCACACCCACCACCTGGACCGTCATCACCAGGCCGACGCCCTCCTCGAGTACTCCGACAGGTCAGTCCTCCTCCTAGTTTCTAAGCTACAATGGTAATTATCTAGAGAAAGCGCTGTTGTGACTCTATTAGCCGTAAGATGTGACAATGCTACCTTAGCGCTTTCCCTGTTAGTGCAAGTGACCAGGAGGGATATAATATTGGGTCAAATATCACTGAGGGATCAACTAGGGGTGATTAACTGGGGTCTCAGGTCCCAGTGATCACTATAGAGAGCGGGGCTCGGGAACTCTCAGGTATTACCCCCCAAATTTATTTGTGATAAAATTATATTATTCCGGACTCTAAAGGAAACAAAAACAAGCCAATGCCAGTTGCTCTTAAAACGAAGAATAAACTTCTCTCAAGGGCAAGAATTAATAAAAAAAACTTTAAAAGTCACACATGCGGTAATAAGAGTAGCACCCGATACATAATTAATAAAAAAGATTGAAGAACTGAAGCATTTCATTCGAAATTAACATCTCTACTTCAGATTTGGAAAAATTGGGTGTTCATTTTTGATAAAATAACATTTTATTTTATTGTGTGTGTGTGTGTACTCACCTATATGTGCTTGCAGGATCGAGCATTGACTCTTGGATCCCGCCTTTCGAGCATCGGTTGTTTACAGCAATGACTCCTGTCCCATTTCCCTATCATACCTGGTTTTAAAATTATGAATAGTATTTGCTTCCACAACCTGTTCCTGAAGTGCATTCCATTTCCCCACTACTCTCACGCTAAAAGAAAACTTCCTTACATCTCTGTGACTCATCTGAGTTTCAAGCTTCCATCCATGTCCTCTCGTTCTGTTACTATTCCGTGTGAACATTTCGTCTATGTCCACTCTGTCAATTCCTCTGAGTATCTTATACGTTCCTATCATGTCCCCCCTCTCCCTTCTTCTTTCTAGTGTCGTAAGGCACAGTTCCCTCAGGCGCTCTTCATACCCCATCCCTCGTAGCTCTGGGACGAGTCTCGTTGCAAACCTCTGAACCTTTTCCAGTTTCATTATATGCTTCTTCAGATGGGGACTCCATGATGAGGCGGCATACTCTAAGACTGGCCTTACGTAGGCAGTGTAAAGCGCCCTAAATGCCTCCTTACTTAGGTTTCTGAATGATGTTCTAACTTTTGCCAGTGTAGAGTACGCTGCTGTCGTTATCCTATTAATATGTGCCTCAGGAGATAGATTAGGTGTTACGTCCACCCCCAGGTCTCTTTCACGCGTCGTTACAGGTAGGCTGTTCCCCTTCATTGTGTACTGTCCCTTTGGTCTCCTATCTCCTAGTCCCATTTCCATAACTTTACATTTGCTCGTGTTGAATTCTAGTAGCCATTTCTCTGACCATCTCTGCAATCTGTTCAGGTCCTCTTGGAGGATCCTGCAATCCTCATCTGTCACAACTCTTCTCATCAACTTTGCATCATCCGCAAACATCGACATGTAGGACTCTACGCCTGTAAACATGTCGTTAACATACACAAGAAATAGAATTGGTCCCAGCACCGATCCTTGTGGTACTCCACTTGTTACTGTTCGCCAGTCCGACTTCTCGCCCCTTACCGTAACTCTTTGGCTCCTTCCTGTTAGGTAGTTCCTTATCCATTCTAGGACCTTTCCCCCCACCCCCGCCTGCCTCTCGAGCTTGAACAGCAGTCTCATGTGCGGTACTGTATCAAAGGCTTTTTGGCAGTCCAGAAATATGCAGTCTGCCCAACCATCTCTGTCCTGTCTTATCCTCGTTATTTTATCATAGAATTCCAGAAGGTTTGTTAGGCACGATTTCCCTGTCCAGAACCCATGTTGATGTTTGTTCACAAACCTAATGTTCTCCAGGTGTGCAACCAGTCGTAGCCTAATTATTCTTTCCAGTATTTTACAGGGGATGCTTGTCAGTGATACAGGTCTGTAGTTAAGTGCCTCCTCCCTATCTCCTTTCTTGAAGATCGGCACGACATTTGCCTTCTTCCAGCAACTGGGCAATTCTCCTGACATAAGTGACTCATTAAAGATCATTGCCAGAGGCACGCTGAGGGCCTGTGCTGCTTCTTTTAGTATCCACGGTGATACTTTGTCTGGTCCAACTGCTTTAGTTGCATCTAGAGTTGTCAACTGTTTCATTACCTCCTCCGCTGTCACCTCTATATCTGATAGTCTTTCATCTAGGGTAACCCCTTCCAACAATGGGAGCTGCTCAGGCTCGGTAGTGAACACTCCATGGAAACTGGCATTCAGTGCCTCGCAGATTTCCTTGTCACTTTCAGTATATGCCCCCTCTGTCTTCCTTAGTCTTGTCACTTGGTCGTTCACCGACATTTTTCTTCTTATATGACTGTGTAGTAACTTAGGTTGTTTTTTCGCTTTGATTGCAATATCGTTCTCATAGTCCCTTTCCGATGTTCGTCTTATGTTAATGTAATCGTTCCTAGCTCTGTTGTATCTGCTTCTGTTGTCCTCTGTTCTTTGTCTTCTGTACTTCCTCCACTCCCGCCTGCTGGCCATTTTTGCTTCCTGACACTGTCTATTAAACCATGGGTTATTATATTCCTTCTTATTTTTTCCCTTTACCGTTGGTATAAATCTCTCTTCGGCCTCCTGGCATTTCTGTATGACTAGGTCCATCATATCTTGGACTGTTTTTCCTCTAATTTCTTCCTCCCACTGCACTTCACCCAGATAGTCCCTTATCCTCATATAGTCCCCTTTCCTGTAGTCAGCTCTCCTTTCCCAGATCTCTTGTCCCATGGTCATAATTTTGAATTCCATCATGTAGTCAAAGACTAGGACACAATGGTCACTGGCCCCTAGAGGTATTTCATGCTCTAAATTCTCGATATCTTCTACGTGTGTGTGTGTGTGTGTGTGTGTGTGCGTGCGTGCGTGCGTGCGTGCGTGCGTGCAGGTTGCGAAACAAGAGCCGCCAGACGGAGAGGTACACGGAGGAGCGGACCCACACAGCTCAGGACTCGGTCACCAAGGGCCTGGATGAGCGCCTGGGCTCCACCCTCGAGCACCGCTCCCACCTTCACCACGCCATCAACGCCACGGTGGAGGAGCTGGCCCTCCAGGACACCATGAAGACCCGCCTACAGGTACACCTCCTGCAGGCTCCGCGCACCAGTTACTGTGTAATACTCCTCCTCCTGAAATGACAATTCTCATATCAGCTGTCTGCTCGAACGTCCAAAATTGTACTGTGTTTCAGGATTAGCCCAAATGGCGTTCTACCAATTAAAGAATCTAACCTAACCTGTCTAAGCTAATTTAAGCCTAATATACGCTATTAAGCCTAAATTTAGGCGGGACAGAAATGATTGGGAACGCTTCCTTTCGCCTCATGCACCTGTTCACCTAGCCGTAAATGGGTACCCGGGAGTTAGTGAGCTTGTTATGGGGTTGCATCTTGGGGAAGGTCAGTCGTTCGACCTTCCCGGTGGGGGAACGATACAAGCCTAAGGTATATATATATAAACACAGGCTTCCTGTCCCCGACAAATCGAATTATAAATGTGCTGTATGAGGCCTAGAAATTCTGAAGTTTGGATTTCGGCGTATTTTTTTGTGCCTTCTACATCATTAACAGTACAAAAGCTGCAACAGTTTATTTTTGGACGTTCGACCAAAGAGTTGTAATTACAGTATTTCAAACATAGGTTAGATTGCATATACATATATATATATATATATATATATATATATATATATATATATATATATATATATATATATATATATATATATATATATATATATATATATATATATAACTTTTTAGACACTCAACCCACCAGGGGACTCGAACACTGGCCAACAAGGTGGCAGTTGCATGCTGTATCCACTACACCATACTTCAAAGCACCTGTTCACCTAGCCAGGTGAACAGGTGAAAATCGTAGTCTGTGCATATATATATATATATATATATATATATATATATATATATATATATATATATATATATATATATATATATATATATATATATATATATATATATGTAACTGAGGTTTAGATGAATATAAATAGGAATATAAATGGCCCCAATAGATCGTCTCCGGTTTCTTTTTATTCTTTGGTTCTGTTACTCTGGGCGTCCCTGGCAGGTAGCGCTGTTCGCTCTGGAGCTGCCGGAGAGGAACACCGAGGAGTGTGTACACATCCGCAGGTTCCGTCAAGGGGTCGACAGGACTCGTGACCCCGTTACCTTCGCCCTCGACAAGGTCAGTGTTTGCTCTCGACAAGGTCAATGATAGTCCTCAATAAGATCAATGCTTATCCTCGAGGGAACTTTTGACAAGCCCCGACTTCCTGTCCTCATCGAGGCCACTCGAGAGACAGTGGCCCTCAGGTAAACTCAGGTATAATGTCCTGGATGAGGCTACCGCTCTCCGTCACACACACATTTCAAGCTTTGCTCATAATAGTAACAATGCTTCAAATCAGTTGTTATAGTAGATTTATCTTTAATATTAGTCATCTAAACCCATTTCCTATCATTGCAATGGGTTGGGTTTCTGTCTGAAAATCCTCAATGTTTATAAATTCCTGTTTCGATATTTAAAAATGTACTTTCAGAGTCTAATCCCATTTTCTTTAATTATGCGGAAGACTAAAGTTTACTCACTGGTGGTCATTGAGCTGTTGTTATAGCCTCAATAACCCTCCTTGTAAACTGTAAGGGTTGATAGGCCTTAGACCCTTGATAGACCTTAGACCAAACACCAACCAAGTCTGTCTTTCCATACCTCATGTGTTTTAAGGAGTTTTAACTACTTGTTTTTTTTATTAAGATAATGTAAATATGTAAATTATGATAATTTTGTTTATATAATAAATATATATATATATATATATATATATATATATATATATATATATATATATATATATATATATATAATATATATATAATATATATATATATATATATATATATATATATATATATATATATATATATATATATATATATATATATATATATATATATATGTCGTACCTAGTAGCCAGAATGCACTTCTCAGCCTACTATGCAAGGCCCGATTTGCCTAATAAGCCAAGTTGTCCTGAATTAATATATTTTCTCTAATTTTTTTCTTATGAAATGATAAAGCTACCCATTTCATTATGTATGCGGTCAATTTTTTTTATTGGAGTTAAAATTAACGTAGATATATGACCGAACCTAACCAACCCTACCTAACCTAACCTAACCTATCTTTATAGGTTAGGTTTGGTTAGGTAGCCGAAAAAGTTAGGTTAGGTTAGGTAGGTTAGGTAGTCGAAAAACAATTAATTCATGAAAACTTGGCTTATTAGGCAAATCGGGCCTTGCATAGTAGGCTGAGAAGTGCGTTCTGGCTACTAGGTACGACATATATATATATATATATATATATATATATATATATATATATATATATATATATATATATATATATATATATATATATATATATATATATATTGGTGTATACTGGCAGCAGGTTTTCTTTCAAACATGTTTCATTGAATATGACCGCATATTCTGTATTTATTATTTTCTGGTTTAGGGCTTCTATCCCTCTAACTATTTTCTTAGCATCAGGGCTTAATTGGAATAGGAGTTCTCCAAAACTCATTTTCGTACTTTTAAGGTGAAGAAAAGAAGTGATTTACTATAGAGTGTATTACACTTATTTGTATAATTTGCACGACGTTTCGAACCTCCATGGTTCATTCTCAAGTGAACAGATCTTACAATACTAGTTGATTTTATACCCGCATTAGGTCAGGTGATAATACAATGAAGGTGAAAAACATGGGGGGATACATAAGGGATAAACATAGGGGCTGCAGAAGGCTTATTGGCCCATACGAGGCATCTCCTATCTAAACACAAAGATTAATCCAGTGTAATTGGCCTGTTATGTTGGACATTGTCTTCTGTGTTGGCATCGATATGTTCTTGTCTTGTCCTTACTCTCATGGTGGGTAGAGTAAATAGTTCCGTGATTTGGGTGTTCATGGTAGGTCGCTCTATTCTTATGTGAATTGCTTCAAGAATTTGTAATCTTCTTGAATCTTGGGTTTTGTCTATTATGCAAGTATTCTTGTTCAACATTTCTCTTGTTAGAGTAATGTCATGGGCTTGTCTCATGTGAATATATATATATATATATATATATGACAGTGCCAGACCATTCAGAAATAATTGAAACAGGGATTTCCTTAAGTACTTTCGTATTTAATAATACACCTTCAGTCAGAAGGGTCCATCTATCTCTCATGTCGGGACCCTGGTCGAGCAGGAGACGGAGATACTGCGTACTGGCAGAGCTCTCCTGACGCAGACACTGAAGGAGACAGAGGCGCAGATCGGCCGCCTGCTGGAGGTGAAGCGCCTGCTGGAGCACGACTGGTCCGACAAGCAGGAAGCCTTCCAGCTGGACCACTCCGCTGCCAAGCTCGTCAACCAGGCCATCCAGGCGCAGTTTAAGGTACATCAACAGTCTCTCAGACCAAAGTTGAGCTTGAGGTTAAAAGATATTGATCTTTTAACGCTAGGCAGATGTTTCATAACGTTCTGATTTGAGTTTTATGTTCGAGCCACTCCTCATTTGAGTAGGATCTAAGACCTTGGCAAAGCATGCATATACTCCTCTCCGCCATCGCTGCTCCATAAATAAACCTAAGCTATCCCAACCCAACTCAATACTACTTAACCTAACCAAACCTGACCTGACCGAAGCTAAGCTAACGAAGGGAAAAGGAGATGAAAATCGTTGACGTCAAAATATTGCTGCCGTCACAGGTTTTAGAGCGTACGGTATCTTTATGTTGCGTAGTAGCTGGTGCCAGTGTATTCCCGTGTATCTGGACCTCAGTCTAACAGGAATGATATATTCCTTCATTGCTGAACTCTTTATTCTTGTTCCAGCAGCATTATCAGTAGTTTGTCGTCTCCAATTGTTCATGGTGTTAGAACTCGCCTCCATATTTTTTCCACAGTCGCTATTCCACATTTCCACTGTGGAAAAAAGTTTGTTTTCTCCACATAATTTGATAAGATTTTTATGATTTAATATTTAGGTGACGGTGTGATAATAAATATTAATAGACACATGTGTTGCTTCGGTGTGCACAGAATTATTTAACTTGAACAATAGTTTAGAACACAGAGGGAGTCTTGAACCATGACACATGTATTCTGTACATGTGCAACCCGTCCTCCCGAGCGTTCCCATAATCACTAAATTTGTTGTACTAAAGTGCCTGAGCCTAACCTACCCGAGGGCCCACCAACAGAAAACAGGACATCACGTCAATTTCAGGAGCTGCTACCATTAGTTATACATCAGGTTTTGGCCTTAGATAAGTTATACGTCAAAAGGCGATGTGTTATAAAGAAAACGGATTGATATGAGTGACTATAGAGCGCTCTAAGTCTGAGTATAACATTTATTCCTGCACAAATCTGGTTAAAATTATTCATCATCCAAACTGGAGTTATAAACAATACAATAAGATACAACAACAATTTTATTATATCCTAAGCTGTGTACTTCCATTATCTGTTTGACGCAGGGAACTTCTTTAGAAATATACAGCGAAATATACAGTGTACTCACCTTATTAGGTGAGTACAGCGAGGATGTTAAAAGTTACAGGTATAACTGATATATCATAACATACTGCAAGGTGTAAGGTAGATCATGAGATGTTCTTCCTCTCCCTTAACCCCCCCTAGCCAGTGTCGGCGGCCCTGCACGAGGGCACGTCGGGCCCTGATACCTGGAGCAGCCGTACCCAGCACCACCTCCAGGTCTCCGGCAGGGAGATCACCTCAGGTACTCAGCTCAGGGGCGCCGCCAGCCAGGTGAGTTACTCTCATACTCTTAGTAAAGTCACCAAATCATGTTTTTTATGAGTAATTTTAGAGAAATTTGTTAATTTTATATTATTCAGAAAATATGTTTCGGCTCTTGTGAAACACGGACAGGAAATTATAATCGAATTTTTGTTTTTCAGAGATAGTAACTTGTAACCTTTAAAATGTATCTATGTAGTTATTTATTTATTTATATTTTAGCAACAAGTAAAGGTTGCTAAAGATGAAATAACACATTCTGATCAATCTAAACAGGGATACATAAGCAGACGATAAGTCACAATAACGTGGCTGAAGTATGTTGACTAGACCACACACTAGAAGGTGAAGGGACGACGACGGACCGACCCAGGATTCGGTCCAGGGCGGACCGAAACGTCGTCGTCCCTTCACCTTTTAGTGTGTGGTCTGATCAACAGGGATACGTAATCTTCTCGGTGAATATACACTGAGAGTTTACTTTAGTCCTGGACAGTGTTCAGGACTAAAAAAATATACTTGCTGATTGGTCAGTAGGTAATTGTGGCGGCCTTAATAACCCTCCAGAGGTTGATAGGTCATAAGTTCTATATCAATTTATTGTTTATATTATACGTTTTTCCTCCTTTTAACAACTGTCCTCATATTATTATACGTTTTTCTTCTTTTTAACAACTGGTCCTCATATTAACATAGACAAGACAAGAAAGCAGGCCAACGCCAAGAAATGTATTAGCGTGTATTTAAAGCAGCGTTTTGGAGCAAGGTCAAAGACTCGTCCTCTCCTGTACAGGCGCTGCAGGACGTGGCTCGGGACGTGGAGGCCGCAGCCGAGGCCTCGGACGTGGCCCTCAACACTCGCATAAGGGAACTGGAGGACGCTAAGTCCAAGCTTGTTGATAAGGACGCCATGGTAAGGCCCGCTCTCTTACCCTTAACCTGAGGACGCTAAGGTAAGGCACGTTCTCTTTCCCTTGACCCGAAGACGCCATATATTAAGACCCACTACCTCACCCTTGACATATATATTCTAAAATAGGCTTTGAATTGCATTTGTGAGGCCTAGGGGTGGAATTATTTGTGCCTAGTATAAGTTCAATAAAGTTTATAGTTGCTGCGTTTCCATTTTTTGTTATGCTCTTTGGAATTCCGATATCAGAAAACGCGATTTTTGTCTGGGTATAACTGTTCAAAAATTCGTACATTCCGTCCACAGTGCTACACGTTCCCTCAGTTTGTTACTATTTATAATTACACCGGTGGGAAGTCATTGTGTTACTACTTGAAATAATTTGCAATGTTGGATACTTATGGGCAAGAGAAGAGATGTTGTTTATGGTTTAGTCTACCCAGCTTGTTTTCGTCACGTATATTTCCTCATATCTACCGTAGAGTTTACACTTCCTTGTATCTACCATCGAGTTTACACTTCCTCGAATCTAACATAGAGTTTACTTGAGTTCTGGATTAAGGTCCCAGTGGGCACCGTGTCCAAGTGTAACGGTAACTCTATGTTGTCAACGTAGATTCAAAGTGGAATTGACCTTATGCTTGGATATTGTGCTACTGGGATGTGCTTGCTGGTTGGTCAGTAAGCTATTGTGGTGACCTTAATAATCCTGCAGAGGCTGATAGGCCTTAATAACCCTCCATAGGTTGATGGGTCCTACTAACCAACCAGAGGTTGATAGGCCGTAATAACCCTCCAGAGGTTGATAGGCCTTATAAATAACCCCCCAGAGGTTGATCAGTCTTAATAAGTCTCCAAAGGTTGATAGTCAACCTTGACGACGAGCAGACGGCTGGACACCGCCTGGGGGCCGCCGGATTACGTTCCATTTCGAGATTTTAGCCACAGGGTTTTGACACCGCGGTCTTGCATACCTATTCAACGGTGCGAATTGTTACGACACCTGGCTCATATATCTCCTGGAATAACAGGAAAGTTGATGGATTTTGAACCTTTTCTGGCTAGTTCTTCGAGCGGGAAGACGGTGTCTGGCGTCGGCTTGGCCAGGAGTTGGTGGGACTTGGTGGGTTTCTGGTGTGTCCTCACAACATGAGGCCGATAAACTAATAGTCTACTTGTAAACTGGCAAGCGAGCCTTTGTCCTAAACAGAGATTATTTTCACCTTATCACTTTATTGTATTTTAAATTGTTGTTCTCAATTTTAAAAACATGCTAAACTCGTTTTCATTTAAACCGCCTGAAGAATTTGGTTCTTTGTAAATAAAATTCCAATGTATACTCAAATGGTTTTTCGAATTTCATATTTCACATTTTTTTTTAGAATAATACACCGTGTTAACGTAACCAAACGTAATGAAACCTTAATCTTATCTTTAACTATAACTTTAACCTTAATCTTATTATATGCTAACCATAGATAGGGAGTATTGTTGTTATTTTAGATTTAGCTACTCAGAACGACATGTCCATGTAGCACCGGCTATAGTGAGCCCGTAAGATAGGGAAAAGATAATAGCACAAATTATGTAGTGGTTTTGAAGTCATTCCCTTCACGGGATCGACTCCCTGAAAACAGATTGGATAACCAGGTGTCGTTCACTGGACCTTACAACTATACAGAACTGTATTTACGTGTTGAATATAATATTCTGTCGCTCATGATTTTCTGTCTTTTTCGGTTTTCTTATTAGAATGATAAAATATACGATATGAATAATACAAATATGATAAAAGTCATTACAGATTATTGTATGATAATTTAAATTGTGTTTGACTTGTACTAACAGTTGCGGAAGGAAATAGGAGAGGAGGAGGTGAGTCTGGGGTCGTTGCGGCAGGCACTGCAGGACAAGGAATCCCCCCTTCAGGTGGCGCAGAGTAGACACTGGACCCGCTCCTTCAGGCCCGGCGCTGACCGCTGCCTCGACCACCCTCACTATAGGTAGGTGACCAACCTATTGGGTGGCCAATATCCAGGGGTTGATAGCCTGTAATAACCCTCCAGTGACTGATAGGTTCAAGTATGTTTATTGAGACAAGAAAGAAATACATCTCAAAGGGATAGAGTAGCTTAGGCTATTTCTACCCCCCCCCCCCACTCCTGACTGATAGGGAGGTGACTGTCTCCGGTTACCTTTGTAAGGGAAACGAGGCTGTATTTTTCCGCTAAAAAATAACGCTCAGGAGTCATATTTCCAATAGGCATCGTATTTTGAAAACTGCAGGTCAGTTTGGGCTTGCAGTAAAATAAGTACCCGGGATTTTAACTGTTGTGAGTTGCACTCTCGGGAAGGTCATTATTATATAGTGGCTTAGACTCTAAGCCACTAGGAATCCTGCACTTCGGCTTACCCAGGTCCTCTAAGCCTTAGAAGACCTGGGTAAGCCCTAAGTACAGTCTTCCTGTCTACAGGCTTCTAATTATTTATGAAGGTTGAAATACATACGTGTGGCAGCTATGAATCATAATTAAGTACCATCAATGACTGTCACCTCGGCGTCTTCAGACTGAAGGACGAGTTGGAGGAGCTGCCTCAAAGCATCGAGGCGCTGCGAGAGCGTCTGAGAGCCAGCGAGGATACTCTGGAGGACCTTCATCGCCTCCACGAGGACTTCACCAAGGACATCCTCAACAGGGAACACACCCTCAGTCTAGAGCGTCGCTGTGTCACCGTCAGGAGCCTAAAGCAGACCCAGGAGAAGCTCTTGGGTCTGTGAATATGTACTCACCTTGTTGTACTTCCACTATTTGGTCCCGCCTCTCAACTATCAATCAACTGGTGTACAGGTTGTTGAGCCTATTGGGCTCTATCTTATTTACATTTGAAACTGTATGGTGTCTGACTCCACCACATCAATTCCTTATGCATTCCATTTGTTAACTACTCTGACACTGAAAACAATAATTTATAATGTCTCTGTGGCTCATTTGGGTACTAAGTTTCCACCTGTGTCCCCTTGTCTGTGTTCCACCCGCGCTAAGTTGTTTGCCTTTGTCCACCCTGTTAATTTCTCTGCGAATTTTGTAGGAGGTAATCATGTCTCCCCTAACTCCTCTGTCTTCCAGTGGTGTGAGGTTTAGTTTCTATAGCCTTTCCTCGTAACTCGTACCTCTCAGTGTGTGTGTACTCACCTAACTGTACTCACTTAAGTGTGATTGCAGGGACTGAGCTTCGGCTCTTTGGTCCCGCCTCTCAACTATCAATCAATTGGTGTGTGTGTGTGATGTGTGTGTTGTCACCTACTTTTACTCATTTTTACTGGCGGCTTGTCAAAGGCCCCCTGATCTTTGCACGAATGCCCCCTTCACGGCTTTACGTGAATGTAAAAAGACCAATCCTATGTAATCTCACCAAGCCATTGTACCTTGCAAATAAATTATTATTATTATTATCTATCCTGATTTTTATTTTATACGAGCTTGAAACCGGTGTTCCTTGTTCATGTTACATCTGACCTTTTAAAGAAGTGGTCTGAATCAGGGCTAAATCATAGGTGCCGATTGGTAAGTAAGCTGCCAAAAATTACTTTAATTTACGCGAAAGTCATCATCTCTCCAGTGTGTCTCAACGGGGACAGGAAGCCAGCAGCTTCTCAAACGTACCCCCCAATTGTTCCCGAGAATTTTTCTAGCTGGATTTTGAATTGAAGTAGTGTAATGTCTTGGCATTTACGGGTTCGGTGGGTAGGCGGTTCCATGGGTTTAAAACCATGTGGGTGACAAAACATTTTCTGTTTCCTCTCTTACATTGTGACATGTTGACTTTGAAGTTGTTACCCTTTGTTTATGTTACATTTAACCTTTCAAAGATGTGGTAGGGATTAACATAATCAAACATAATCTAATCAGATTAACATAATCTGCCCGAAACGCTGCGCGTACTAGTGGCTGTACAAGAATGTAACAACTCTTGTATGTATCTTAAAAAAGGTGTGGGCGTTCGGCATAGTACATAATTTACACTATCTTTTTCACTGACATCACCACCGTATTGCCAAAAGTAAGTAATTATCAAAGGAAGGCACCAAACGTATTGTCAGAAATATTTGTAGCCTATTCTTAATCTCATGTAAATTGACTCCTTCCATTTACACTTTCTTTTAATATAAGTGAGGGACGAGTTTGTGTTTATAATTGCATAATGCTTAAGTGTTACTGCTGTCCACCATTGCCGTTCTCTTAGCTTTTTCTTCATCCTCTTGGATCATCTTGATTCTTGTTTTTTTTATTTCAAAGTTGTCTGACATACAACATCGACAAGAGTTTTTTTCCGAGGTTGATACCTGGTTGATACTTGGTTGATACCTGGTTGATACTTGGTTGATGGGGTTCTGGGAGTTCTTCTACTCTCCAAGCCCGGCCCGAGGCCAGGCTCGACTTGTGAGAGTTTGGTCCACCAGGCTGTTGCTTGGAGCGGCCCGCAGGCCCACATACCCACCACAGCCGTGGTGGTTCTCTTTGCTGTCTCATTCAACAAAATTCCCCACATGAATCCCCACTTTATACCCATTTTTCCTAATGTCTTAACATTCTCTTCCACTTTCTCCCATCCAGTGGGCAGTGGCGGAAGGTTACAATCACCGAGAGAATGAGTGATATTGGGATCGAACTACCGGGTCAAGAGTTGATCCAACACATTTACCATTAAGTACGATACTATATTTCCAGTTGTCATGAGGTTTAACCATTTAGTAGGACATGATTAAAGGTTAGTCATAAGGACTGGGAGGGACGGGGGAGACATCTCCCTTCACGCAGGGTGCAGTCGCACCTCCACAGATCACAGATGGCTCAAAAGGGCCACCACTTACGGGCTAGTCATGCCCGTGCCATCTTTTGGGTGGCTTAATCTTCATCAATCAATCGACTGGGAGGGCCAGTCCTCGACTGGGAGGGCCAGTCCTCGACTGGGAGGGCCAGTCCTCCCAGCCTGGCTTATCGTCAGGTGCCACACACTTCACTGGCTGGGTCCTGACAAATTATGTCCACGAATTAAAAACACTTTTGATACGAATGTATCACCGGCGACTTGTAAATTATCTATATTAATCACAAATGTACATTATGTATACTATGTATAGATATATATAGGTTGCGTCATGATATACAAATACATAATATATATACAAACGACGATATAATATACTGTCACCGAGTGGGGACAAGGCTGGAATCACATACGTCGACTTCAACCAGTGATGACTTGGGGCCAGATTCACGAAGCAGTTACGCAAGCACTTACGAGCCTGTAGATCTTTTCTCAATATATGGCGGCTTTGTTTACAATTATTAAACAGTTAATGAGCTCCGAAGTACCAGGAGGCCGTTTATAACAACAACAACAACTGATTGAGAAGTTTTCATGCTTGTAAACTGTTTAATAAATGTAACCAAAGTCGTCAAAGATTGAAGAAAAGATGTACACGTTCGTGCGTGCTTGCATACCTGCTTCGTTGCCCTTGGTGTCGACGGTGGGGGAGTGAGTAGAGTACTGCTCTGCAGCTTCTTATTGTTATGGATTCAGGTACTCGGAACAGGTTCCAAGTAGCACGGGCTATGGTGAGCCCGTAACTTACCTGGCACAGGAGCGGGGCAAATAGCACGGGCTATTGTGAGCCCGTAACTTACCTGGCACAGGAGCAGGGCAAGTAGCACGGGCAATGGTGAGCCTGTGTGTGTGTCTGCTCTGCAGCCTCTGCTCCCGTTTATGTAGGCGCTCGTTGCCTCGTCTGGCGACTCTGATTGGTCATCAGAATTCCCGCTACCAGACGAGCCGTACCGCGCTTGTTAAATAACCCTCATGGTCGTTGACCTCGTTCTTCCTGCAGCAGCAGCAGCAGCAATAATAATAATAATAATAATAATAATAAATAATAATAATAATAACAACAACAACAACAACAACAACAACAACAACAACAACAACAACAACAACAACAACAACAACAACAACAACAACAACAACAATAACAATAATAATAATAATAATATACATGAAAGTTTTGTAATTTACTTTGTACATCTTTTCGCCAGAGGGATGGCATTTCTTAGGTGTGAGGAATTAACACTTTTTTCGCTCCCATTACGTAACAGTGAGTGAGTGAGTGAATGAGTGAGTGAGTGAAAGAGTGAGTGAAAGAGTGAGTGAAAGAGTGAATGAGTGAAAGAGAGAGTGAAAGAGTGAGTGAGTGAAAGAGTGAGTGAATGAGTGAAAGAGTGAGTGAAAGAGTGAGTGAGTGAGTGAAAGAGTGAGTGAGTGAAAGAGTGAGTGAGTGAAAGAGTGATTGAGTGAAAGAGTGATTGAGTGAAAGAGTGAATGAGTGAAAGAGTGAGTGAGTGAGTGAAAGAATGAGTGAGTGAAACAGTGAGCGAAAGAGTGATTGAGTGAAAGTGAAAGAGTGAGTGAAAGAGTGATTGAGTGAAAGAGTGAGTGAGTGAGTGAGTGAGTGAGTGAGTGAAAGAGTGAAAGAGTGAATGAGTGAAAGAGAGAGAGAGATTGTGAAAATGAACAAGAGAGCTCCGTTCTCTGTGGTGGGTGTGGGCTGGGAGGTATAAGCGACCGCCTCAACACGTTGCTCAGTGTTGTGACCAGTAGAGGTAACCACCAGTGTGTGTGTTGCCTCACCTCACGCCTCCTCTCGCACACATTATTTCCATTTCCCCCCCGTTATATGCACATATTCTACCGCTTAGGTAAAGTAACGCCAACCGCTTCTTAACTTCACATTTATTTTGCCATATTTTCGAGGAAGAATGAAATGTAAAAGGCAAATATGTTGTCCATTTTTGGCCATATTTAGGCGGGAGTATGATTGTGTTTTTCGAACTTTGACCGATTTGTAGTGCCAGTTGAATATATATGTATTGCCGTCCTGTACGTCCTCGCCATAATGATAGTTCTCTATTCCCGGCCATGAGCCTGGATCCAAGGGATCAGCGCCTTAAGGTAGGGAGGTTAGGTCAAGATCCGCTGCGGCGCCACCGTCGCCCTCTCCTGCAGGGTGCTCTAGTATCCGGAAAAGTGACCCCCAGGATTACCGTTTGACGTCATGCACCTCACGCACAGTGTATATATATATGTATATATATAAAAATATATATATTTAAAGGTAATATAGAATAGTTTAGATAAAATAGTAGTGACGTGATTGCATAACATTTGGTCATTGCTTAACCATGCATGCAGGAAGTGGTTGTACTGAATTTTAGAATTACATCACGCAAGACAGTTTTCAAATGTTGTATAAGAAAAATGGAAGCTGCAGAAGGCCTATTGGCCCATATGAGGCAGCACTTATTTATATCCACTCAAATTCATTTACGTGTCTCGCCTACACTTGAAACAGTCTATCCATCCTATGTCTATTATGTTACTCAGTAATTTGTTTAAGTCTGCAAGCCTCTTTCCAAACAAGGATTTACCAAGGTTTGTTGAATTTAAATTTATCCAATTTATATTCATAGTTTTGAGTTTTATTTTAACTTGCATAGTTAAACTTAATTAATTAGGTAATTCATTATGTAGGGTAACAGGCAGCCAGTTTATATATACAGTACATGGTAGGCTTATTTAGAGGTCTTCCCCCTCCCCGTCAGTGTCAAATTATTGACCCTTTTTAGGATGCAACCCTATAACAAGGGTTGGCTGCTTATGAAGATGGAACAGAACTAGAGTGAAATAGGGGAGGAGAATGTGAGAGTGCATGTGAGTGTTCTAGTTTTTAGCATTCATGGCAAAATTTTATGGACGTCTGCTTTTAGTGTTAATATAGGACTCGTTAGTTTTTTATACTGTACAGTATATAGTAAATCTCTAATAGATTTTTTTTTTCAGATGCAGATTTCGCAATGATGCCTTTAACGCCAATTCTGAAAAAACGACAGAGCATAATGAATTCATCCAGTAAACGAGTACTTTTCAGTACTCGTGAACCAGCTCGCTCTGTGATTTTGAAATATAGAGAAACTGGAAATTCTTCACATTTTGACAAAATATTCGAAGATTTAGCAACTTCCGGGACAACCGTTGATCTTTTATCATGGCTGAATCAAATGACTGATTGTGTAACACTCTTAGACAGACAAGCAGATAAGCTAGTATTAGAGTTTTTGGTAAGTATTTAATTTTTTTATGATTTCTATTTCTAATGAAATTACAATGTACAATATTGTGTTAGCCTAATAAAACAAAGTATTAGTTAGATATGGCCAATGTCTGGAAGCTGAATTTAATGATATTTAACAAATTTACTCATCAATGTTGTCAGTAGGAATCTAAAGTATTTTCAGAGGCAAAAAAAATATGCCTAAACAAAACTAAACATATTCCTTGATTAAAAGATTGCATGAATTACATTCGGCATGTAATTCTGATTTTAGCTTATGCAGTAATACATGTACATATTATATTTATTTAATGCCTTAAAGAAACAGTGTAAAAGTAAACAAAATGCTGTGATATACTGTAGACCTAAATCTTTGTATTGTGTGCGCAGTTGGTGGCCTTGTTAGTGTCCTAGCTTATACTAATCCAAAGTCCTAATTTGATTCCAACTAGTGACCAAGTGACTCAAATTCAGAAATAAGGCTTTGATAATGGATGAAATGTTTTTTTTCTGAACAAGCCATTCAGTTGCTGTGTATCCATATTTTTTTCCGACCTTAAAACAAAGTGGAGTCTCAAATACCTTCTATTTATGCAGTCAATTCTACCAACTCGTGGGGACCAATGGTAGTTAGCATTAACAGAGCAGGCTCTTGAGATTCAGTTACAACTTGGAAGATATTTGAATGTTGGTAAATGTACTTTGCCTGGGCTATTCAGGCCTCAAAAAGAATTTACCAGTGTTTGTTACTTGAATCCTTCACATATATGGCCTAGGCCATATATATACAAATTTATATACATACAATATATACAAATTTAATTTTGTTTACTGACAACAAAGATAGTTAATGTACCACCAAATGCACTAATCAGCACATGTAACCTTGTGCTATTTTCCATGTTTGCCATCTTTAGCTGTAATACAATAAAATGTTAATTACCTACTGATATTTTATGCTTATATTGAAGCTATCAATTATATTTCTAAATACATACAGTATAATGATAAACCTGAATAGTACGTAGGCCTCACTTTAAACACTGTACTGGAATGTTGCAACTGCCCTTGCTGGCAAGAGGTTCTAGTCCCAGCAAGGGCATTTGGAACTTTCAAAGTATTTAAAGTGAGGCCTGTAAACTATTCAGGTTTATCATTTGATATTTCATGCTCTGAGGCTTAAACCATTGACTAGATGAGCTAGTTGACCACATATTCCGAATGCTCTAGGGGATGGGGTTGATCACGTTCATAAAAGATTCCCGTGCTCTTGTAGTGTGGTGGTAATTTTTTTCCTAATGAATTTTGATTTTGTTGACAGGAAATTCCTTGGTTCAGGCCCAAGTTAATGGAGGTTGCAGTAGCAGCCGAGGACTTCTTCACCACCCTTGTCTCGGCTCACAACTATTATGCTTATCTTGTCCTTAAGCACCTGTTTACTTTGTTAATACCAGGTATGCTCTTATGGACCTTGCATGGTTTTCTTACATGTTCAAAAATAGAGTTTTAGTAATTACTGTATAATTTTTAATATAGTATTTTATTAAACACGTTAGAATTGGCTACAAAAATACAGAAATCACATTAACGTGAACATACAAGAGTTCTTATTTATATATACAAGTGAGTTCTTGAGAGAGACAACTTGATAAGGTCCAGGACAGACTGAAACATTTCTTTTCTTCATCTTCTGATGTATAGTCTGGTCATCATTCTTGTAAAGCAAATAGCAATCATAGCATTTCTGGCAGGTCCTTAATCTTAATTTTCCTTGGAATATGACCCACCAAATTGTTTAGGTACCCATTCACTGCTGGGTGAAAAGAGGTGTACAGTTAAGGATTGGCGATTAGTCAATCATCCCCGACCAGGATATGAACCCAGACCAAATCGCTCCTTAAGTGCTGGGTGGGTGTCATTCCACTGCACCATGGAGGCTGCTAAGAAGGGGTATTCACTTGCACCCAAGTCTCTTTCCCCTCTGTCTCCCCCTTGGTCCTCACCTTGTTCTCCTCCTTCATCCTGCCGTCCTCCCTCCCTTCTTCCCTCCCCCACCCCCCCTTTCTCCCTTTTGTCCTCCCTTCTCTCAGAAAATGTATTATTGAGAAACACTGAAACCACTGTATGGGTCTGCCAGAGAATATATTGTCACTAAAAACTAGGGGAATAACATGTAATATTTCACACTGAAAATTGCATGGGGGGCTCTATAAATTGTAATACTGTATATCTTAAAGCATTTAACTTTGGTTGGGATAGGCCTATGTCCATCCTATATCCCAGACCTTTCTCCCTGCAAAGTGGGGCTAGCCTCACCCAAAGTATCTAGCCTCCAACCTTAGGCAGGCATTCATTCTCTGTAGATACAGATTTAATATTTATATGTTTTTTAGAAATTCTGTTGTGAAAAATAACTTCACCTTACCAAGTCAGAAATTTTGACCAATTGGTCGATTGTGTTAAAAATGTGATTATTAAATGAGAGGACAGGTTGGATAATATAGTAGTAGTCATTGTATGTAAGTTACAAAAATAGTAATTACTGGAAATGGCAATCAGTTAAATTAATGGTTGCTTTATGTATTTTAATTCAGAGGTTAATGAGAGTGATCCTACTCTGTTGGAGAAGGCAGGATTGCTGAGTGCAGAGGAGGAGGAGTGCTACCGGCATATCTTGTCTACTATTGTCGCAGTTCAAGATCACGTGCCTTTGTAAGTTCATAAGAAAGTGTTCCTACATTGAATCGGCATCATTTATTTAAATCAAATCTATATTTGTTGTATTAGATAGCTCGTTTGCTGAATAAAATGTTATCACTCTGCTTTTCATTATTTTATTACATTTTTTAATTGATACAGTAATTTAGATTTTTTGCCATTTTTTTGCAGGATTCGAGACAACTTGGTTGCGCTTGCAAGAAAATCCTTTCCCTATTTCACGAAACATGTTCATCAACATGCTGTTTATACACGTAACTTATTACTCTTGGCAAGGTGTCTTCCACATTTAAGAATATCTCTACTTGAAATTATAATTAACAAGTAAGTATGAATGCATGTTCTGTTATTTATTACTAGAAGGATCAGATATCAAATTGAAGAGTTCATAATGAGTAGATGTGGTTAATATAGAGGGTGGCCTTCCTGGGCTTCCCTGGTACTGTATTTGCCAGTCTAGAACTTTATATGTGTAATATGTAGGAAAATTAGTGAATGGTGAATGCCAGTTGTCACCTCTTGCCTTCATTTCACCGCATGAAAGAACAAGAAATCCAATGCCATTTAGCCAATATGCATCATTAGTTATTACTGTCACTAAACTTGTTTATAATCAAGTATATTAAATCCTTGGGTAGCTGGCTACAGTAGGGGAGGGAGTTGTGCTGTTTCTTACAAAAACCTGATCTACAACAGTTGCTTGGTGCTGCTGCAGTCTCCACATAGAGCTCCCTGTGCTTTCCCTTATAACAGTCATTCACTCAGGATTTTGACTGTCGTTGTGCCGCTCATCTCGTTCACATGCAGATCTAGAGCCGTCACCTTTTCCCTCGGTTTTCAGAAATTTCCTCCGCACACCAGTGCCATCAGACTGGTTTATGCACCTTATCCATTTAAATATGCATTCAAACCACAAGGATCCACCTGCATGAAAAATGGAGTGATAGTCAAGATATTTGCAGGTATTGAGTGGATTGGAAGATGAGATGCAGTAATTTACTAATTTTTTAATGGAAAAAAATAGGATGCATTTAGTGGATCAAATAGTTAATGATATTAAAGGTAATGTTTATAGTAAAATGTTAAGTTTTATTAAAATGATACAGCAGATAATTGCTTGTCTAAACTATATAGGGCAGACCCTTCTTCCTGTGTGTAGCCTCCCCTCTCGCTTCTTTTTTATGGAGCCTCCCCCACCTCCCTCTCTCCAGAGCCTCTCAAACTCCCACCTTGCCTCCCTCCTAGGAGCATCCACTCCTCTTATCTCATCAAAGCATCCCTCCCAAGCCGGGTTGTGAGAATAAAAACTCCTGCAACTGCCCTTATGATAATTATATTTCCTGTATTTACTTTCTCATTATACTTCCTGTACTCATTACACTATGGTAATTATTCTACCTGTTCTCCTCATACTCTCTCATTATAATCCTTTATTCATTGTGCTTCATGTGCTCATGGCAGCACCCTGTACTCATTACACCACTGCTCATAACTTGAGATAAGCTAACCTGGGAATGTGTCACTCGATCGCTACTATTGAGATATGACTAATTTTCTTCATTTTCAAAATACAAAACACATAATGCATATTATGTTATTGAGTATATATGTTGTCTGCAGCCTGGCAACACTTGACGTTTACACACCGCGCTCCGAGTTGGTCCCAGTAGAGGAAGACGAGGAGGAGGAGGAGGAGGAAGATGGTAGTGATGACGAAGAAGTGTTTCCCATGGTATGTCTCAAACGAATTTGGTTTTCATAGGTTTTCTATTTTGGCTCTCCTTAGGCCTTTCACTAGAGCAGTATGTATACTGTAATGACATTGAGCTCCAGTAGTAGTCATTCAGTAATCAGCTCCCCCACAGTTGACATTTTATAGTGAATGATATTTCATGGGTGTGCAGTATTAATTATTCATAGCAATTATCTCAAGAGTTTCAACTTGATTCAGCTTCAAAAAATCCAGAGAGGCATATAAACAATTCAGGAACTGAACCCTCTAGTTCGTTTAGCTAAGCAAATATCATTCTTTTGACACTAGTTACACAATTATTAATGTTATATATACATGTACACAGTCAAATTAAATTTTATCTTTTGTGCAAACACTAACACTTATCTTTACTTATTTCTTAATAAGTAATTATTAAGTATATACACAAGTTATTATTTATACGTTATTTGTGTTTATATATATTATATGTATCACTTGCTATAAAATATTGTTCTTAAAAAAAATAAGTGGATAATTTCTGGAAATCTAAATTGCATAAACTATGGATTGGGTCTCAACCAGTATCATAAGTATTTTGGAGGTGTCACTGTATACATTATTATTATTATTATTATTATTATTATTATTATTATTATTACAAGCAACATTTCTTTCATTGACTGTACATAATCATATTGATTCATAAGTAAGAAAATGCATTTTTGTATTTTCAGGAACTGGAGGAGTCGAAGGATAAGGAAGTAGAGACTGCAAATGACTCGCCAAGCATTACAAAAGAATTGGCTCATATCCTGAACCATAAAAATGGAAATACATTGGATGTTTTAATGTGTATAATGTTCCAATATGTTCACGATGTTTGCCATGGCAGTGATGTGTCCGGAAAACCCACAGAACTAAGCAAGAAATGTTTCCATTACAAATTTCCACCAGACCCATTGCAGAATGAACCGGAAATGTGCCAGGCAGGATCAGTCAGTTTAAGTGGTGGTAACACAATAGCTGGATGTAAATGTCGTGGGAGTAAACATAACTTAGATGCACTGAAGCTTCTTTATACGGAACTAAAAGAAGTGTTCTCTCGCACAATCTTGATTGTTGAGGCATCATCTTACATTCAGTTTCTAATGTTTTATCTCCTTGCGTTGCGGCCAGGTTTGGCTACTTACTTTCTAGAATTTTTAAGAACTAAAAAATTTGAAGATCCCAACTGTTCACGAGATGTACGACAAAATGCTATGGCTTATATTGGCAGTCTATTAGCCAGAGGAAAATTTATACCATTTGATGTTGTCCATTCATGCTTGGAAATAATTTGTACGTGGTGTAACACTTACCTTGACAACCAGGTATGTTTCCTTTATTGTTTTATTTACAGTGGAACCAATATTTGTTCATGCATTAGAATTGGGTATATTTTTATTCTTTGTAAGTGGCTTTGTAATATTTTGTGCTGTATATTTTAATTAACTTGAAATTTAAAATATTTGTTAAGGTAATAAGAAAGATTCCTAATAAAATTTGACTTTATAGCCTCTTCTGGCCAATTTTAAAGCTTATTAAAAAATTTGGAGGATTTTGTTTAACCATGTGAAATGTCATGGCTGAGTAAATAGAACAGAATGTCTACACACGCTCACTCTCTCACACACACACTCACACACTCACTCTCTCACACACTCACTCTCTCACACACACACTCACACACTCACTCTCTCTCTCGGCCTGATGTCAGTGGGTATTTCCAAAGATTCCAGTTTGACGTGTTAGGTTCCAGTTAAGTTCGTACAGAACCTAAGGTGTTAAGAGAAAGTGTCAAGAAGTATAACTTCTTAAGACCTTTCTTTTTGTTTCCTTCATTTTTTTTTTTTTTTAGCTGACTGTTGGTCACTTTCTTTTAATGTATTTTCTAAATCCTCAGGAAAGTAATTGGGCATCAAACTATGAAGGGTCACAGCTTCACACACCTTTCTACTATGCCTGCCAGACCATATTTTATGTATTTACCTTCAGGCATCGAGAATATACAGAAAATAGCCAAAGTAAGTTGTGTGTGTGAGACTGTGTTTACTATTGTAGCTTAATCGATTTTGTTCCTGTAGGATATTGCATTTTTGTCAATTTTTAAATTTTGCCTTCAGTCATTTATTTAATGTACATCTTTTACCAAGGAACTAGAAAATTTCCAGCTATTACGTCAACTGTATAGACAAAAAGGTATTTTAATTTGCATCACTCGAGTCTGTCTGTTTTCATTTGCCCCTCGAAGTTTGTCATTAAGATTTTGTAAAAAAAAAAAAAAAAAAAAACATACAACAGTGACATTATGCTTTTTTCAACAGTGGCATTGTTTTTTAGCTTGGATCAAGAAGAGGTAAAAGGTCAATTTTAACAATAGCTGCCCAAATTAGGTTGAACACTTTTCTGCCTAGTTGTCTATGTGAAGCATGATCTAGCTCTAGAGCCCCACTTTGTATCTATTGTACCTGGTGCATTTATACCTTGACTCGGCTGTAATTGGCTATTTTTTCCGCCACCATTAGCTCAAGTTCAAATGACTTGTTTTTCTACTCACTGCACACAAGTATTTCCTTACATTTCTCTGGTTCATCTGTGTTTCCAACTTGCACCCCTTGTTTTCTGTTGTCCCTCACTGGGAAAAGGCTGTCTCAACTTAGGCTTGTGTAAGAGAAAAGGGAGGAAGTTAAGTGGTCCATCTACTATGGTTTTATTATTCTTACTGTACATCACAAATGGGGTATGTGGTGGACGGATGACCAGGCCACACTAAAGATGGAGAAAGGAAGATGTTTCTATCCATTCTAGACCATGATAAAGCTGTGTGCCAACCAGACAACTTCATAATGGTCCAGGACGGATCGAAAAGTTGTCATTTCTCCATCTTCTGGTGTGTGGGCTGGTGATCACATCTTCAACCACGTTACTGTGACTCACCGTCTGCATGTGGTGGACGGAGTTATGGTGATTACCGGTAACTTCAATATTGGTGGCCTCATTTACGATGGCCGACATTGGTTCTGGGAAGTTATTGTAGCGTTTGCATTCTGGTACTGGGAGCAGGTTCCTGAATCTTGTAATCACTTGAGTTATGTATGTACTTTTCTTAAATAAATTATTATTATTATTATTATTATTATTATTATTATTATTAGTTATAACCTATACCTATAATAGGTTAAGTAATAATTGTAATTACGAAGCAATAAGATGCTTATCTTAACATACTAAGGTTAGGTAAGGTAGGTGTTTTCTATGAAGCTTTTCAAGGTAAACTAAAATATTCACAATAAATTAGTATGTCACATTTGCACTTATTTAATAAGTCAATATTGACTGTAAGAAAGTGCGAGAACTGGTTGTGTTCTTGTGGATCTTTAATAGTGGGTTTTTCTTGTACAGTAATCTTCAGCAGTGTACATGTTTGAAAAGGTGCCTAGCATGTGTTAGTTATCCTCATTAATAGTGAATTTTTGAAGGTCTGGTGTGTGTTGTCTTACTTGTTCACATAACTTCAGGGTTTTGAATTCACAAATATTGTCCTTAATGTTTTCGCTGGGAAATTCTTTTATGAATAACAAGGGTTCTCTCTACTGGTAAGTCATGCATTACCATATATAAATATTTTCAGAGAAAGTTGTTATAAAAGCTTAAATACTAACACCTTTGTGTTCAAAAGCCATAGCAGATTTGATCATGAAGGATATATCGCTACATTTTTTTAGATATAGATTAATGCATCAAGCTCTGATCATACAGTATCTATTTACAGTGCTCTTTTATTTGGGACATACATAATACTGATTAGGGGTAAATATATTTATTTATTAGCATGCAAATTTTCTTTACAGGGCTGGTTAAAGCTCGCAGTCTCAACTTGGAGCGGCTTGTAATGAGCCAGTTGAATCCCTTGCGTGTATGTGCCTCTCCGGTTGTCAGCAATTTTGCATCTGTAACACGTCACTTCCAACTGGCATACTGCTATACTGTTATGGAGAATAATAAAAGATTAAGGGGTCCCTCTGCAAGATGGGATGGAGGAAAATTTATTGGAAACTCAACCCTCGATATGTTCTTCCCATTTGACCCATATCTTCTGCACAGGTGAGTTATTCGACTATTTTTTTTAATTTTTAAAGTGGTAAAAATTTATATTGCTCTCATTCTAATTTGGGTGATCAAATCTGATGAGAAAATAATTTAACATTGTCAGCAAAGTATTTTGTAGTTGCACACAATGCCAACAAGTAGATTTGTTAGTACATTTGTTCACTTATTTCATCCTTGCAGTGTGG
Organism: Procambarus clarkii; assembly: GCF_040958095.1. NCBI lineage: Eukaryota > Metazoa > Arthropoda > Malacostraca > Decapoda > Cambaridae > Procambarus > Procambarus clarkii. Next base: position 34,091,964 of record NC_091150.1, on the reverse strand, counting down.
GGTTTGTCAGACCTTGTCAGACCTTATTGTCTGACAAAGAAGACAGAAAAAGAACTTGTCCAGAAAGACTTGCAATTATATGTTCTTTAATGATTCTTATTGCTGATTTTTAATTTGACTTCTAAAATGTTGAATATGAGATTAAACCAGGACTATACAGTACTTACAATCCTGGATGTGTGCCTCTTTTACATATTTATATTTTCGGCATTTTAAAGTTTAGATATTTAACTACATTTTGGACTTTATTTGTAGAAAATCTCAAGTTGAGTTTTCTTTAGTAGCAAGAAAATCTTGCAATAATGGCAAGTTGCCAATTTTTTTTTTTTATGAAAACACAAAACAGATTTTTTAAGTAATTTGAAAATATTTAGTCATAATTAAAAAGGATACAGCATTGAGGATTTGTAACTGCATATTTGGTGTGAAAATTCAAAGCTCAAGATAAGTTTTTACAGAAAAAAAATGCCAGAATTTTCTCCCAATACACCTCAGGCTTTACAGCTGATGCCATTTAATTTCTAATAAGAATTATATACATAAAAATAATTTGCAAAGAATATAGTCTTTATCAGAAACATGTTTGATTTTTAATGTTTAAAGATGTACAAATCTGAAAATATTGATCTTTAGTAATGTTGACCCTTAAGAAGTTCATAGTTGGTTGTGAATATTTCCTTATTTGCTGTAAATCAAACACCAAAGCACTTCTTTTTCATTGTTTAGATCAGCCGTGCCAGTGATGCTAAAATTAAATTTACATTTTATTTTTTTTTTCAGATCAAAGGTATACATTTCAGACCACTACAGAGAATTTGATGGTCTTCCAGAAGTAGTAACCTCAAAAACACAACGCGATGAAGATTCTGATATGATAATCTCGCCAAAATTAATTGACTTTTCTTACGGTTCATCACCTGGATACAAGAGATGTCACAATGATTCCTTTTCATGGACCATTCTGTAGGAGTCTTTCATTTTGGATGATGTCATCGCTCCAAAGTTATGCATACGTACAGCAGTCACTGTGAAAATGTGTTAATACCTCACGACGAAAAGTGTTCACTTAACATGTCTGATATTTATTATAATTGTATGAATTATGTACATAGACCCTCTTCAGATTTGTATATAATTTCCATACATTACGTTCTAAAATTGTTTAATAATTTATTATGAATGTGAAAATTAACCAGATAGCTCTTCCATCAGTTACACAAACAATGGCTAACCAAAATTAATGTTAAATGGAGTATTTTAAAAACAATGCACTATTACCATTAAAATTGTCCTGGTATAAGTCACTAAGCATGTTTACATTGGTATACCAATCTAATTTATACCTTCTCCCATTCATAGTTCAAATCTGAACCTACAGAGACTGTGGCAAGCCTGTAGATAAGATGAGGCCCATCTCCACTGGGCATATTTTTTTTTGTCTTAGACTTCAGATGTTTATGACCTTTGTCTTCAAGTCACAATGGCCCTGTTTCAAGCCCTTTCACCAAATATCACCCTGTCCTGAACATCCTGGTAGAGGCCCTAATTCCACTTGGGTTAATAGATTTCTTTAGACTGGTCTCACTTGAAACATTTCAAACCACCAAGCTCATGATTCATCATGCTTAAATCCTGTGCCTGGTCTGAAATGTCTCAAAAGTCTAAAGTCTTTTAACCCAGGTGGAATTAGGGCCTCTTCCAGGATGTTCAGGACAGGAGTGGTATTTGGTGCAAGGGCTTGAAACAGGACTATTGTGACTTGAAGACAAAGGTCATAAACATCTGAAGTCTAAGACAAAAAAATTATGCCCAGTGGAGATGGGCCTCATTTTCCCTACACACTTGCCACAAAGTCACTGTTGGTTCAGAATTTGAACTAGGGACAGGAGGGACTTGGAATATTAGCACTGAAATTAACTGGAGCCAGAAATACCAGAAATTAACTGGAGCCATGCCTACTTGTACTTGGTATTTAATACAAAGAAACTAGGTTGGAGAGGGAGAATTTTTCAGGAGAGGCTAAGTGGGAAGATGGTAGTCCCCCAACTTGGTTAGAGATGGGTAGGGTCGTCACACCTACGTAGTGGCTAATGTGGTGTGCTGGCTACAAGCAATTTTTGACCAACCTATAATAATATTCAGATTAGTGTTGTAGGCTGGTCCAAAATTATGTTGTGTTTAGCTGATTCAGCTCTTGAGAAACTCAGAGGGTGCATCACATAAACTATTTAGTTCAATAATGCTCCCTTCAATGACATTGAAGTGAACATGACAAGAGTGCACACCAGGTTAGACAGAATATGATCACCGTGGAGCATAATCTTTCAGATACAAAACTATAATACAGTACTGAACTGAGAAACTGAAGACATTGAGAACAAATCTCTTGAGCTGAGGAAGGGTATTGCTCAACACTTGAAAAGGAAATCTACCCAGTTATTCATTGTTCCATCCTTGCCCGTTGGCAGGGTTGTTGGTCTTCTGTTGCAGGTAGCCTTCCCGGTTTGGTACCTTCTTTTGATAATTACCTTACTTGTTGCAGGTAATAAACTGCGTACTCTTAAGAGCATTGTTCCCATGGCCTTCCTCCTACCACCATCTTGAGGTTATCTTGAGATGATTTCGGGGCTTTAGTGTCCCTGCGGCCCGGTCCTCGACCAGGCCTCCACCCCCAGGAAGCAGCCCGTGACAGCTGACTAACTCCCAGGTACCTATTTACTGCTAGGTAACAGGGGCATTTAGGGTGAAAGAACTTTGCCCATTTGTTTCTGCCTCGTGCGGGAATCGAACCCGCGCCACAGAATTACGAGTCCTGCGCGCTATCCACCAGGTTACGAGGCCCCCACCACCATAACTGGTGGTGGGAAACAGCTCTGGTAAGGTTGCGTATTGGCCGTACATGCTTAACTCACGGTCACTTAATGGAGCGCCGCCCAGCTCCTTATTGTCCATATTGCATTGTCCCTCTTACAGTCGTGCATATCCTTGTTGAATGTCCTGACTTCCAGGACGAGCGCGTGTCTTGCTTTCCGAATGTCCCTCGCGGTCACTTATCCCTCGATAGAATTCTTGGTGAATCGGATACTATTGATATCGTTCACCTCGTGCGTTTCTGTCCTTGTATTGGCATCCTTGGTGATGTTTATCGTTCTCTGATTATTCCACGCACATGATGGTGCTACATAGCCTTCCCGGTTTGGTGCCTTCTTTTGATAATTAATTACTTACTTGAAAAGGAAACCAAAATACTACTCTATAATACTCGCTGCATTATACAGCTCCTCACCTGGGCTAGTGGCACTTGTAGCCAGCACACCACATTAGCCACTAGGTAGGAGTGATGACCCTACCCATCTCTGCCAAGTCAAGGACTACCATCTTCCCACTTTGCCTCTCCTGAAAAATTCTCCCTCTCCAACCTAGTTTCTTTGTATTAAATACCAAGTACAAGTAGGCATGGCCCCAGCTAATCACTGGTATACAATGCTAATTTTCCAACTCCTTCCTGTCCCTAGTTCAAATTCTGGGCCTCTTCCTATACACTTTGCAAACATTGGAAGCGAGGTTTACAAAGATATTTATGCTAGAAATCACTGTTTTATGGCCATGTCACAATCAGCGTCCATCTCTACATACAATGAGGCCTAAACCAAATGCCCTCTGACTCCCCTCTTTCCATCTATACTGCATATCTAATCACTTCATCCTGTCCTGAGTTGCCTGCCTTTGATCCTATTACGATGAAGATTCACAAGTTTACTGTTCTTATTTGAAAAGCCTCGAGTCATTTGACACCTTGTCTCTGGAAAATGAGATTCCCTTGACCATGTAAAAATGCCATTGATGAAGAATAAGCCACCCAAGAGTGGAACAGGCATGAATAGCCTGTAACTAACCTGCCACTAGTGTAAAGCCAAAAGCTCTACCTGATGTCTAAAATGAATATAATGAACTATTTTTAAATCCGTGTAACTTGATTTAATTAAATAACTAAAATTATATTGTATATTTAGTTTTTATGTAAAGATATGCATATTCCTAACTATTACAACATACATTCATTCAACAATGCTGCACTTTGTATTTCAGCTATTCACCACACTTAAACTTTTACAGCCTAATTAATTGGGACTGTCTTCGTCCTGTCTCTCCCCCAGTGAGAGTCCCCCTCCAACCTAGTCTCCCTCAATTAAATATCAGTTACAAGTAGGCATGGTCACCAACTAATCACTAGTATGCAGACCAGACCAGTTCAGTCCAGGTGAATGGAACTGGTATACAATGCTATTTCCTTCTCCCTCCTGTCCCTAGGAAAAATTCAGAGCCTAATTCTGGCTTGTCAATTTCTTAATCCTTACTTGATTCTCACATTATTTCAACTTCGATATGCTAGGTTTAATACAGAATTTTCCTTATTTCACCATTTGCCATTTATCTTTCTTATTTACTCCTACAACATTACACATACCCATGAGTCTACAGTACCTTTATCTGTGTAATGGGCATGTTTGGGCTCCACATCCAAGGTCAATTCCGCTCTTCGTTGGGAGAAATGAGTTTTTTTTTTTTTCCTGAAGGCCACTATTCCCTAGTGGGGACAGGAAGGTTGAAGGTCACTAGTTCAATCCCCTGGTCCCTTATCGCAGGACTCTTGACCACTTCCTAAAGTGGTGAGCAATGGAGTCACTGCATGGCTAAGCCAAACCTGTAATATGAATGTGTGTCAAGTCTTGCCAAATTGAAGTAATGAAAAATTAGAAGCATTTACTGCATTCATAACTATTGGAGAGCCTGTACAGTTGTGTAAATTATATGCTAATCAATGTATATGCCAGCAGTATAAGAAAACACAAAAACAACAAATTTAGTTAGTAGTTAGAAACAGTAGACTGATTAACAGTTGAGAGGCGGGCAGAAAGAGCAAAGATCAACTCCTAGAAGTACAACTAGGCAAATACATATACACATCGATAATCTTTTTGTATCGAGTGATTTCAACAAGAGGCTCACAAGGCCCTACATCTATGGTGAGTCACAACAACCCGTTCTTGCACTTTCATATAATGAATATTGACTTATTAAATAGTGCATATGTGACATACTAAACATACTAGTTTACCTTGAAAAACTTCATAGAAAACACCGACCTTACCTAACCTTAGTATGTTAAGCGTCTTATTGCTTCGTAATTACAATTATTACTTAACCTATACCTATAATAGGTATTACTTAACCTATACCTATAATAGGTATTACTTAACCTATACCTATAATAGGTATTACTTAACCTATACCTATAATAGGTTAAGTAATAATTGTAATTACGAAGCAATAAGATGCTTATCTTAACATATTAAGAAGGTTAGGTAAGGTCGGTGTTTTCTATGAAGCTTTTCAAGGTAAACTAGTATGTTTAGTATGTCACATATGCACGTATTTAATAAGTCAATATTGACTAAGAAAGTGCGAGAACGGGTTGCACACAGTTATTAGTCTTGCTCCACACCCACCCACCCAATTTTTTTGGGGGGGCAGCATTAGTCATATGCATGCATTACCTGCAGTAAGCAAATTTTGGATACTTTGCTAAGATTCCTGGCAGCACATCATTATGAATGAAGTACTTACACATTTCTTGGACTCCATTGATGGTTTTATCTCCGAATTTCGCGATTTTTCACATACCATTATATAATAACGCAAAGTATGCGAATAGTTCTGCTGACAGAGTTTACATTTAGTCAAATCTACATCAGCATGTGTTAAAAACTCCCAGGGGTACTTGCAGCCGAGCCTAAGTCTAGCAGTAGTAACATCTAGAAGTCTGCTAACCTTATTGGATGACTCGGACGTGCAGTTCTTCCTGCATAATAGAATGATGACGGATTGAGCAACTGGTGTGAATTTGCCAGTTGATCTTTTATGGACGCATACTTTTGATGGCACTTATTTCCCTATTAGTGTTAGTCATAATCTATGTTTGCCAAGATAATCCTCAGTTCTGTTAATTTGTCATTTCAAAATTACTGCTTCACAAATGAAACAAACTAATAAACAGAATTCTTGAGAAATGTTGGAAATGATGCTGCTACTTCCATATTTAAAACTGGCTCTATTATCCAAGGACTCAACATTATGCCATCATACTAAAGTAATCAGACTGTTAAATGTATATCCTGTTACCAAGTTATATGCTCACTAATGCCACTCTTTCATTGATCCATGAGGAAGACGGCTTCTATTTTCTCTGGTCTTATCTACAACAGCTCATTCATCATCCTTTATAGTGAGCTCTCAAAATAGTTATACTCTGACCCCCCCCCCCCGTTTTAAGTTCTACCAATCAACCTCATATCTTCCTCCACAATTATTCCTACCCTGAAACATCTCCAGCCTTTGGTGTTTTTCCATTTGCTGAAGTTATAGGAATGTTTGTACCTGAATCTTGATTGTGTAGTGACTAAACAATTTACTGACATTTCAAAAGAGCTGAGAATATTATAATCATCTCAAGTCAACTGCATAGGTGATGACTTGCAAAGTTCAACCCTAAATTTTAATTCAGAATTCTAACAGGAACATGGCTAAAGATTATTTACCCCACTACTGTGTAACACCGCTCTCTTGTAACACCACCCTAAAATGTACCACCGCCCTACAATGCACCACTATAATGGAACACCACTATAATGGAACACTAACTATCCTGAGTAACACTTCCTCATCGGTTGCACTTGGTAACACTGTTATGGGCTGACATATGATGGTTACACCGGGACTACAAAGTACACTGCCAACAAGGAGATGCTAACACAGGATGAAATACGCTGCCACCATCTGCCTTTGACTATTGAAACTATATCAAGCAACGAGGCAAGAAACATTGCTTGACTTGGAGAGTACTTTCTATAACTGTCATTAATTATGGGACGGTTGTCAGCCACTATATCCAAAAGGCTAAGAGGATTCAACAATTGACACAGACGGGAAATTTCACGTAAGTTTATTGAGACCAAAATTATGTCAATCACCAATTATAAATCCTATCCTAACACTGGCAAAAAGTTAAGAAATTTGGACATGGAACAAAAACTCAGAGACCACACACATTACCTTAAGCTATCTGTCTCTCCCTGGCTGAGATGTTCTTCACAGCCCCGCTCTCGATCCCGGTGTACCACCCTCTGCTCTCCTATGTTCCTACAGGCCCTCTATATACAACCCCCACAGGGGGAGGGGGAGATCTGCTGTTGCTACCCACCAAGAGTGTACACTCAAGAAATATTTCAAAAAGCTTGTTTGACATTCACCCTACACTCTTCAAGAGAGGAGTTATTAATTACGTGTGTGACTGACCTCTGACCTGGCCAAAAGGGGGAGATCCAGGGATGTTTACACATAAGAATCTGGAGTCTAATTTCCTTGCATGAAATATTACATACTTGAAACTATGCTGACTAAGACTAACCCAGGAATTTTTAATCAATATACAAGATAAACCGGAGGTCATCTGGGCTGACCTCTTGGAGAAGGCTTCCCTGGGTGTGAACTCTAAGGGGGGGGGAGGTCCTGGGTGTTACAACTGAACCCACAACAATCTCTTCCTCATTGGGCACGTTTTAACACAAGAAGGCAGCATAAACACTCCATTTTGGAGAAGAGTGGTCAAGTTGGGTTTGGTTTACAATTCTGAGCTTGTCTTAAACCAAAAATTAAACCACCACCATTAATATAAATTACAGTAACTCCATCAAAGAGTGAAGAGGGTTAATAACAGAATATACAGTATATATAGAGGGAGAGCCATAAAACTCTACTGAAGGAAAACTTAATTTTTGAGCAGGACATATTTGTCGCAGCATATCTAGCCAAAAATAGTTTTAATGAAAAATTAGCTTTATTGTTTAAGACATGTCAGATCTGTATATGGAGGAGAATAAGCCATAATATTACATTAACTTTACAGAATATTGTATGCATGCAATAACATTTACTTTAGTTTAGTTCATTTATTATGCACCCCATACCCATCTTGTGGGGGGTAGTGGAAAGGGTTACAGAGGATCATAATGGGCTCAGGGACTGAAACCCACAATTCATTTAGCTAAGCAAGTTACAATCTTGATGAGCTAGTTGCAAAATTCAATATACGTCGTCACATCATCAAACGGTTCGAGATCGACCAAAAGTACAGTTTCTAAATTAAGCAAATGACATGTGGAGAACTAGTGTCATATTTAATAATTTTGTCCTGCACACAGCCCCCATCCAATGGGCAGCAGTGGATAGGCTACAATCACTTAGTTACTACCTACAGTAGTGCCATCAACCCCCCCCCCCTGCAGTTTTCAAAATATAGGAAATATCGAAATCTGACTGATGAGCCTTATTTTGGAGCCAAATTCTGGCTCTCTGTACATATTTGGAGTTGGAAATTACTACTTTTTATTCTGAAAATATGCCAAAAATCGGCAATGGGTCCCATTTTTACCCAAACCACTATGCAGTTTTCAAAATATTGGAAAAATCGCAAATCTGACTCATGAACCTTATTTTGGAGCCGAATTCTGGCTCACTGCACATATTTGGAGTTCGAAATTACGATTTTTTATTCGGAAAATATGCCAATTAGTGAAAACGGCGATGGGGTCACATTTTGCCCCCCCCCCCCTGCAGTTTTTAAAATATCGGAAATATCGCAAAGCTGACTCATGATCATTATTTAGGAGTTAAATTCTGGCTCACTAAACGTATTTTGTGTTTAAAACTATGACTTTTTAAACCGAAAATATATATGCCAATTAGAGAAAACGGCGATGGGTCACATTTTGCCCCAAACCCCCCTGCAGTTTTTACAATATCGGAAATATCGCAAATCTGACTCATGAGCGTTATTTTTGAGCCGAATTCTGGCTCTCTGCGCATATTTGGAGATGAAAGCTGCAGGGGGGTTTGGGTAAAATGTCAGCCATCATAGTTTTCAGTAATTCGCATATTTTCAGTATAACAATTCGTAATTTCACTACAGCAAATATGTACAGTGAGACAGAATTCGGCTCCAAAATAAGGTTCATGAGTCAGATTTGCGATTTTTCCAATATTTTGAAAACTGCAGGGGGGTTTGGGCAAAATGTGACAAATCGCCATTTTCAATAATTGGCATATATATTTTCGGAATAAAAAGTCATAATTTCAAACTCCAAATATGTGCAGTGAGCACATTCGGCTAAAAAATAACGCTCATGAGTCAGATTTGCAATATTTCAGATATTTTGAGAACTGCATGGGGGTCTGGGCAAAATATGACCAATCGCTGTTTTCACTAATTGGCATATTTTCGGTATATAAAGTCGTAATTTCAAGCTCCAAATATGTGCAGTGATTCAGAATTCGGCTCAAAAATAACGTTCATGAGTCAGATTTGCGATATTTCCAATATTGTGAAAACTGCATGGGGGTTTGGGCAAAATGTGACCCATCGCCGTTTTCTCTAATTAGCATATATATTTTCGGTATAAAAAGTCGTAATTTTAAACTCCAAATACGTTTAGTGAGCCAGAATTTAACTATTAAATAATGATCATGAGTCAGATTTGCGATATTTCCGATATTTTGAAAACTGCATGGGGATTTGTGCACAATAGGCTGTAAAAGTCACATAAAATTAGAACAACCTACCATAAATACTCAAATTACGGATCTATTCACTCTACCCACCATGAGAGTAAGAACAAGACCAGAACGTCAAGATGCCAACATAGAAGACACTGCTCGACAAACAGCGCCCACTACGCTTGATTAATCTTTGTATGTACCCTATTTAACCTTCTGATCCTTAGCTTCTTTTTTCCTTCATGTCTACCCAATGTATACCCTTTGTTTACACCTGACCCCATTGTTCGATCCATTTGTATTCATCTGGCCCACTTTTAGTATAAAATATGTTCTGATCTGTAACATCACTTGAGAATGAACCATGTAGGTTCGAAATGTCGTGCGATTTTACAATAAGTGTAATACATTCTTCGGTTATTCAATTCTTTTTCTTCACCTTGAAAAAGAACATGACTTTTGGTGAACTCCTCTTCCAGGTGAACCCTGATGCAAGAGCACTAGTAAGAGGGATAGAAGCCCTAAATCAGAAAATAGTTAATACGGAATATGCGGTCATATTCAATGAGACATGCATGTATATATATATATATATATATATATATATATATATATATATATATATATATATATATATATATATATATATATATATATATATATGTATATATATATATATATATATATATATATAAACAATGAAAATAAGAAAGTTAAATTATTAAATGTAAGTGAGAGGCGGTTATTGCAAGTGGCCTTTGCATGTGAGCGTGGGAGAGAACCGTAACATTAGACTGGGAGTGTCAATCATGTGTCATTATGTGCGGCGCCTGCTGGTCTCGGGCCCCTCTATGTGTCTCGTCTCCTCGACCATATGTGCTGCTCTATACATGCTAGAGCTCTCTCAGCACATCTGTGCAGTGTACACACGCGAATACGCCTGTGCAGTGTACATACATGTATACATCTATGAAATATATGTGCTTCATGTATGATGTGTATATATTCATATATATGTATATGATGTGAGGTATAAAACTCTCGTCCCGAACATTTCAACCCCATTATGGGTTGTGCACTTCTCACACAAGGCGTCACGGCAAGACAGTGCTACGCTACACAGCGCTGTATGGCTGAAGTCTGCCTGCGATACCCATGATAATTCGACCCTTGTCCCCATCCGCTGATTTCAGAGATTTAAGATACTTGCATTTCCTACTCAAATTGCTGCCGTGTTTTGCGATTTTGGCGATATGTTTGAACAAAAACTGAACACCCGCCTTATTGGATCGTGAAGAGCCGCCATGATCACAGGTCTTGATCACGACCGACTAGGCTCGCTAGCACGAATTTGAAATGCTGAAATAGGTACTAAAATAACTGAATACAGTTTATTTTTTCTTGTTTTAATTTTACCAGTTCTAACAAGTTATGTTATTATTTTCCTTTTAGGTAAGAGACAGGAAGAAAAAGTTATCTTTTGTTTCACTGTTCCTTAGCTTAATCTACCACCAGAGGACCCACAAACAGACGACCAGACAATATATCAATTTCGCGAGCCGCTATCATTTGCTAGTACGACAGTTTTCGTCTTTAGGTAAAGTATACGTCAAAATGCGACGTGCTATCAAGAGAACAGGTTTGAAATAAATGACATCAACTGGTTTCTTCAAATCGACATAATCCCAAACATCAAAGTGCGATATATGAATTTATACCAGTCATAAGTCAACAAATAATCCGCCTTAGTGGTGCTGTAACACAAGTCTCAAGCCAAGCTTCAAAAGTTTGCGTACTGTAGGTGGCTGTAACTTTCCCGCCGCCGCTCACTGCATGATAAGGCGCGGGAGGGGGGAGCATGATAGGCAAATTAACATGTAACAAGCTCACCGTTACATAATGGAGTCCAGTTCGTGGACCCATTATGTAACGGTGAGTAACTTTTATGTAACTTTTCACTTGTAACGGTGAAACCTCGACTCTGCCACTCAGCCTGTAGGATGGGGACACACTAATTAAACTGAACACTTAGAAAATCAGTAGGACCCATGAGCCAGGACCTATGCACTGGGTATTCCCAAGCAAACGCTCTAGACCACTACACCACGACGACATGGTCAAAAAGCATAACAACCTGGGATTCAACTGAATCTTCTAAGGTTTCTGAGGCTTCCACTGAAGCCTAATCAGGGTTACACACAATGCCACCACCTCCCATGTACCCAGGCTTGTAGTCAAGGAATTCTATCTCCTACACTTGTCTTATTCTCCTCACGGCTCCTAGTGACTTTCTCATTGACACATCATGTGATTCTTTGTGCATCTAAAACAGAACTGTTGATAAAATAGGCCTCGCTTCGATTATTATATTGCTGGGGGCGTTCTAAAAGATCTCTGATTTATAACATTACATGAAATGAGGAATTAGGAATGTAAGGCTGGAATGAGATATGAGGTATTAGGAATGTAAGGCTGGAATGAGATATGAGGTATTAGGAATGTGAGGCTTTGCGCAGTAAGAGAAGGCAGACGTCGCCAGCAGCCTCCAGACACCTCTCGAAACTAACCAACAAAAAAACGCACCTAAAAAGGAATTTGAGGACTGAGGGCGCCGGTGCTCCTTAAAGTACCTTCTCTTACAACGTTGCCAACTGCAACTTTAAAATGTAATTATATAAAATTCCCAATTGAGAGCGATGATAACAGGAATTTGTGGAGATGGTGCCCCGGGCAGCGCTGGTACAGGGGCACCTGGGCAGGGGGGGGGGGGGGGGGGGGTGATGGTTACCCAGGCTGAGTTATGGCAAGTAAAGTCCCATCTCTGTTCTGCATCACTGAGGAGCGGCGAACGCGCGTTAGTGAGGGGCGATCACAAACTAGTATTGGAGCGGGTGGGTGGTGCGGGAGGCTATGTCCAGGGCAAGTGTTTCTTCCCTCTTTATCTCCACCCACTCCACCTCTGGTTATGGCAGGGTGAGGGGTTGGTAGGGGAAGGGAGATGGGACACCCTGGTAGAGGATAGCAGGGTGAAGGGCAGCAGGGAGGGCGACGGCAGAAGGTAGTATGTGAGACGGCTTGGTAAAAATGGCAGGATGGAATGCGGCAAGGTAAGGGAGGGGAGGGTGGGAGGGCGGAAGGGGGGGGAGGGTGCAAATTTTCAGAGGTATCTTACCTTTCAGAAGAATTTTTTTTATTATTCTTATTAATTTCTACCACAGACGTGGCCACACATTTACAATGCTAACCAGCATATATACATTTTCTTCTGTCCCCCATGGACAGGGTGAGAGATTTGTCAAACATACAGGTCAGGAATTTATTGACCAATCAACAACAGAAGGTAATTGTAGTGCTTTTAAAATGCTAGGCTAAGCTACATACGTAAATACATAGATACACAACAATGACACAGCTGCCAAAGGCACGTATGTGTCATGATCTATGAGTATACCAGATCATAATTAACTAAACGATTTTATTTTGTATATGATATGTATTTTTGTATACATAAGCATGCAAAGCGTCTCGGACAAGTTTTAAATCAAACCGAACCTAACAAGTCTTATTAAATCTAACAAGTCGTAAACCTAATTTGCAGTGAATATTACGAAGGCGAACAGTCAGTGTCCTCATGACCTCAGGTAAGAGAGGCTGCGACTCACGTATCACTAAATTTGAGTAATTTGGGAGTAATTGAGTAATTACAGACAGGTAATAATTACTGTATAATACAACTAGCAGTAGGATAAGGTGAACGCTAATGATTAAGTTATATTGATGGAGCTATATTTTGAGTTAGCAAATTACTAGATGAGTGAGCAAATCATAATCAACAAACTGAATTTTGTATTTTCGTGAATTTTGTTGACAAAATGTAATAGGCTTTTTATATTTTAGAAATTTGAACACACATTTGAAGTAGCCTTCACGAATAATATACAAATGAGAATAGAGATTCTCTGTGGTTGTTACAAGTGAAGGGTAGTTAGTGAGGCTACCAGAGTGACGCCAGAGTAATTACCAGCCCTTGTTGGAGGCAGCTGAAGCAGGCCATGGCAACCACCACACTGACTACACGCCAGTGTCCCCCGGGGCATGTGTCACTCAGTGTCCGGGGCATGTGTCACTCTCAGTGTCCGGGGGCCTGTGTCACTCTCAGTGTCTGGGGCATGTGTCACTCTCAGTGTCCGAGGCCTGTGTCACTCAGTGTCCGGGGCATGTGTCACTCTCAGTGTCCGGGGCATGTGTCACTCTCAGTGTCCGGGGCATGTGTCACTCTCAGTGTCCGGGGCATGTGTCACTCTCAGTGTCCGAGGCCTGTGTCACTCTCAGTGTCCGGGGCATGTGTCACTCTCAGTGTCCGGGGCATGTGTCACTCTCAGTGTCCGGGGCCTGTGTCACTCTCAGTGTCCGGGGCCTGTGTCACTCTCAGTGTCCGGGGCATGTGTCACTCTCAGTGTCCGGGGCCTGTGTCACTCTCAGTGTCCGGGGGCCTGTGTCACTCTCAGTGTCCGGGGGCCTGTGTCACTCTCAGTGTCCGGGGGCCTGTGTCACTCTCAGTGTCCGGGGCCTATGTCACTCTCAGTGTCCGGGGCATGTGTCACTGTGTCCGGGGCATGTGTCACTCTGTGTCCGGGGCATGTGTCACTCAGTGTCCGGGGCCTGTGTCACTATCAGTGTCCGGGGCATGTGTCACTATCAGTGTCCGGGGCATGTGTCACTATCAGTGTCCGGGGCATGTGTCACTCAGTGTCCGGGGCATGTGTCACTCTCAGTGTCCGAGGCATGTGTCACTCAGTGTCCGGGGCATGTGTCACTCTCAGTGTCCGAGGCATGTGTCACTCAGTGTCCGGGGCATGTGTCACTCTCAGTGTCCGAGGCCTGTGTCACTATCAGTGTCCGGGGCATGTGTCACTATCAGTGTCCGGGGCATGTGTCACTCTCAGTGTCCGGGGCATGTGTCACTCAGTGTCCGGGGCATGTGTCACTCTCAGTGTCCGGGGCATGTGTCACTCTCAGTGTCTGGGGCATGTGTCACTATCAGTGTCCGGGGCATGTGTCACTCTCAGTGTCCGGGGCATGTGTCACTCTCAGTGTCCGGGGTCTGTGTCACTCTCAGTGTCCGGGGCATGTGTCACTCAGTGTCCGGGGCCTGTGTCACTCTCAGTGTCCGGGGCCTGAGAGTGACACAGACTCACTCTTTGTCTTATAACGCTTTGAAACTACTGACGGTCTTGGCCTCCACCACCTTCTCTCCTAACTTGTTCCAACCGTCTACCACTCTATTTGCGAAAGTGAATTTTCTTATATTTCTTCGCCATGTGTATGTGTGTGTATGTGTGTGTGTGTGTGTGTGTGTGTGTGTGTGTGTGTGTGTGTGTGTGTGTGTGTGTGTGTGTGTGTAGCACAGTAAAGCTGGAGACGTGTACTCACTTAGATGTGCTTGCGGGGGTTGAGCTTCGGATCTTTGGTCCCGCCTCTCACTCGTCAATCAACCTGTAGTTCTTGACGCTACTGGGTTCTATCATATCCATATCTGAAATTGTGTATGGAGTCTGCCTCCACCACATCACTTCCTAATACGTTCGCATGTTAACTACTCTAACGCTGAACAAACCTTCTAACGTCTCTGTGGCTCATTTGGGTACTATAAGGTTCCACCGGTGTCCCCCTTGTTCGTGTGCCTCCAGTGCTGAATAGTACCTTATCTTCCCTGTCAATTCCTGTGGGGATTTTGAAGGCGTGAGTTCCGGGACGAGAGAGAGAGAGAGAGAGAGAGAGAGAGAGAGAGAGAGAGAGAGAGAGAGAGAGAGAGAGAGAGAGAGAGAGAGAGAGAGAGAGAGAGAGAGGAGAGAGAGAGAGAGAGAGAGAGAGAGAGAGAGAGAGAGAGAGAGAGAGAGAGAGAGAGAGAGAGAGAGAGAGAGAGAGAGAGAGAGAGAGAGAGAGAGAGAGAGAGAGAGAGAGAGAGAGAGAGAGAGAGAGAGAGAGAGAGAGAGAGAGAGAGAGAGAGAGAGAGAGAGGGGCCTTTTCACTTCTAGCGCTGAACTAAGAAGAGGAAAGCGTTGTTGAGGTCACGACACATGATGCCAGTGGCCGGGGAGATGTATGGCATGTATCCTCCCCCCATCCCCCTTAACTCCCCCCTCCCCCCGTCGAGATTTATATAGGAGGAAGCTGTAGTTACGGCCAGATAACTAAAGCCTCCTGTTTGTTTAGCGCTACTCGGACCACCGCGGACTAGCGGTCAAGCCGGCCATAATAACCGGTTCCTGGTCCACTCTCCCCTCCTCCCCCCCCCCCTTCCGAGAGCCGGATACAACCCCTCCCTCCCCCCCTCCATCCTCCCCATCCCACTCCTGCCTCTATACAGCTTCTTTCTCCTGATTGTGTACTGCCATTTTTTTTTTAATAAAGGACAATGTCTGTCTGCCCGTTTGTCTGGCGGTCCATGGCTCAACCACTTGGGCTGGACGGTAGAGCGACGGTCTCGCTTCATGCAGGTCGGCGTTCAATCCCCGACCATCCAAAATAATTGGGCACCATTCCTTTCTCCCCGTCCCATCCCAAACCTTAATCCTGACCTCCTTCCTAGTGCTATATAATTCGTAATGGCTTGGCGCTTTCCCCCTGAAAATTCCCTTCCCTTCCCTGTCGTTCCAGGGTTCGAGGCCAGACTCTTTGTGCTAGCTTCACCTAACTTTCAAGATGATACATATGTGGTATGTGACTGTCGTAGGCTCAGCACCGCTCCTGTGCCAGGTAAGTTACGGGCTCACCATAGCCCGTGCTACTTGGAACTTGCTCCGAGTAGCTGAATCTATAACAACAACAACTTGTCATAGGCTGGTTGGGGTCAGTCACCTTGTTTTCCTGAGGAAATATTGACTCCAGGGATTATGAAGGAAGTATGAAATCGCATTTTTTATTTTCAGTAGCATTTTTTGTTTAAATTTTTTCATCTTTTAAAAAAATGACAATTTCTGAGAAATAGAGAGATGAGGTTACGATAGATAAATAAGAGAGAAGATTGAAAAAGAGATTCAGAAAAAAGAGAGGAAAAAAGAGATAGACAAATATCTAGTTCCTTAATCCCCTTTTCATGCCTAGTTTGTCGAGAATCTGGTGTTCAGTGATGAACACCTGACTCAAGAACACCGGCAATCAAGAACAGCCACAGAACACTGATGACTGGCGACGTTGGTGACTCACCTAGTTGTACTTGCGGGGGTTGAGCTCTGCTCTTTCGCCCCGCCTCTCAACTGGCAATCAACTGTTACTAACTACTATTTTTTTTCCACACACACACACACCACAGACACTCCAGGAAGCAGCCCGTGACAGCTGACTAACTCCCAGGTACATATTTACTGCTAGGTAACAGGAGCATCAGGGTGAAAGAAACTCTGCCCATTGTTTCTCGCCGGCGCCCGGTAATCGAACCCGGGACCACAGCATCACGTGTCCAGCATGCTGTCCAGTCAGCCACTGTCAACCGACTGTGTTGACAGTCGTGACTGTGTGGACATGCAGCAGTAACTAACTACACGTGATGCAAACAGCAGCAGCTGCAACAGAGCGCCTAACTATATCTTATTGCATCTTGCGAGGCAATGACAGCTGTTGATTCACACAGCTGGTAGCTTGAGCTGAAGGATGGATGTATTAATGCATCCCTCACCTCTCGTGCTTGTCAGCGTTTATGGTCGCTTCTTGTAAACTGGTCACGACCCAGTGTGGACTACCCTACCCCCCACACACCCTCCCTGGCACAGGCCTGGTTTGCTAGCAAGAAAGGCACCACAGTATGGCACTTGGGCCGTGACACCAGTGTGTGCGTGGGTCAGCCGGGGGATCGAACGAGGGGGGGAATGTTGGGGGGGTTGGGCTGGTGGTCCCCCCAGCCTCGGGGGTCCTCACAGGGGGCTTAAAGCTCTTGCTATTTCCAAGAATGAGTTTTCACTCATGATAAGGTGCAATATTAACGAATGTTCGCTTCACTTCTCAACATTTACTCAAGACGGAGAATAAGGCTCCAGACTCACCTTCCGAGCAGTTGTGGTCTGAAAATAAATTTCTAGATTCCTCTAAAGTCTTGAAATTGGTTTTCCATACCAATTTCAATCTATATAAAATATAGTTAGGAAAGTCTAAAATAGTAAGAAATACAGTCCTCTTTGAACAGCCGTGTTCTGAATACGAGTTAGCAAGTGCTCGACCGTTTTAGACTACATGCTTATGCTACATTTCACAAAATGCTATGCAACAGTCACTCTGAAATGACCAAACAAAAAAGAAAAACAGTCCTCGATAAACCTAATCTGCATCTACACATGTTAGTGTCAATCAATCCTTTAATTGTCGTATAAATCGTTCAGGCGCTGGAGCGATAACAATCTGATTAATGATTTCATGTTTCTCAACATTAGAAACATGTGTTTTAATTGCCAACATGTTTTTCCAATTAAAATCTAAAATTCAATGTCTTCCACATTCACTCTATTTAAAACTCTCGGTTCCTATTTTATGATACTTAAATATACATTTGCATTCCCAATTCTGGTACAACAATGTACTTTAAATAGTCAAGTAGAGGACAGCATGAGGATACACCCTTCATATTACTTCTAAGCTGCATCACTTATGAACCCATCCCTGCCCTTGTGTGGCAGTGCACAATAGAAAGTTGTTTTCACATATCCATACATTAAAACATTGATTGTAACCATGATATATATATATGTACTTCCGCCTACACTTTAGACCTATTGTCTTATGTATGATCCTCTGTCCTGCGTGACAGTGAATACCAGCATTACCCTCACTTTAATAAGACTTAATCGAAATCCTCAGATTAGGCAAAATTGTAATTAATTTTGTCAATAAAGATGTTAATAATAATAATAGCAGATGGTGAAGGGTGGACGGCAAACTGGAGGGTCTTGTCGCTACATAAGAAAAGCTGAGTATACCAGGAAGTGAAGGAGATAGCGAGTAATCTTTCTAGCCAAGAGTGGAGCTCTTTGTACCCTCGCCACCTCGCTCACTCAGGTACTGGCCCCGGGGGCAAAATAAATCCCACATAAGGCCATCGTTGAGTGCCAGGATGAAACAGTAAAGGTACAAATCGTGATGTATTGGACGGTGCAAGGCGGCCAATGATATGGAAGGCTTAAACCGAAGCTTAAGTAATAAGCACTGCGGGACGACCTTCACATTACAGGCAACACATTGAGCGACTGCGAGGCTCGCCAGGCGACCACACACACACACACACACACACACACACGGGTGCCAACCTCACAACCATACAAGTCATACACACGTTTCCAACCCTTAGACCCCTGCCTGCCGACCTGTCTTATAGGCTGCTTAAGCACAGGACTCCCAAAAGTCCAGTCTGGGGCACAACCAGTCAAATATCATTACACTTGACGACCACAAGAGCGTGGAGAGGGACCTCTCGTCCTTGACAGCCACGACCAATGATCAGCGTATCTCGTCCCACATCAGCTCGGCCCCTCGAGGAGGAACTCGCTTCTGAGAATCTCCAATTTAATGACCGGCGCGCTTATTAGAGAGAGATGTCCAATCTCGCGCGATAAAGGTGAATACGATAAGTGTTATTATGGAGAAGCGGCGTTATGGGGTCGCAGCCACTCACGGGGGCACCATAATCTGTCCACATTAAGAACATTGTGCAGGAGAGTAACTTGTTATTTATAAAGCAAGATTGTCTATGATAAATATAAGCAAAGTACACAAATAGGCTAAGTTTACTGTGTTCTTAGAGTCCTCTGTTGTGCCACATCTCTTCAGAGACATCTGATGTGGCAAAGATCTTTTTTTTTTTAGTTTAGTTAATTTATTATGCACCCCATACCCATCTTGTGGGCGGTAGTGGAAAGGGTTACAGAGGCACATAATGGACTGAGGGACTGAACCCCACAATTCATTTAGCTAAGCAAGTTACAATCTTGATGAGCTAGTTACAAAATTCATCTCAGATACAGTACAGAATTAAGGGAAGGCAACTTCCCACTTCTGAATTAGAGAGACAAGGAGTATAGTCATAACTTGGGATCGAGCACCAGAGGCACACATCAGCAGGCAAATACGTCGCACAAGCAAACGTCCGGATAATCTTCAGGGACTTTGACAAAGGGTCCTTCCGAACAGTGTGGTTGCCCCGGCATGAAGTCCCCAACTGAAGGAACACACACAAAGAAAAAGGTCCAAAGACATGCAACAGGACTCGTTCCCGAGCTGAGGGGACTGAGCTATGAAGAAAGCCTGAGGGAACTGCACCTCACTATACTGGAAGACAGAATAAACGGGGCAGACATGATAACGACATACACAGTTCTAAGGTAAACTGACCGACTAGATAGAGAACAGATGAACTAGCCCACGTGAACTCAGGCCTTAGCGCCTTTGGGGCGCTGCTGGCTGAGTGGACAGAACGCTGGATACGTAGTCCTGTGGACCGGGGTTCGATTCCCGGCGCCGGTTGAAACAGATGGGCAGTTTCTTGCACCCTGATGCCTCTGTTACCTATCAGTAAATAGGTACCTGAGAGTTAGACAGCTGTTACGGGCTGCTTCCTGGGTGTGTGTGGGGGGGGGGGTTAATTAGTAGTTAGTAACCGCTGATTGACTAACAGTTGAGAGGCGGGCCGAAAGAGCAGAGCTCAACCCCCAGAAGCACAACTAGGTGAACCAGGTGAATACATAACTGAAAACTGGAGACAAAGATGAGCCACAGAGATATTAGAACGAATTTCTTCAATTCAAGAGTCGTAAATAAGCGGACGAGGAAGTTGTCGAGGGCAATTTTCTACACAGTTTTAAATGCAACTACACTATGTGAAAAACGAGTGAGAGAAAAAGATTCATTGAACTACTGAGTACAACTGTTGAAGCCCAGATCCTAAGAAATATCTGTTAAGTCAGAAATATATAAGTATATTTAAATATAAGTAGTGTTATATACAAATATTACATACAAATATTTAAATATAAGTAGTGATACAAATCCTTTTAGACACATCTAACACATGATTGAAATAAACAATCATGTGTCATGATTGACACATGTTGCAACCCGTTCTCGCAAATTTAATAAGTCAATATTGACTTATTAAATATGTGCATAGGTGACATACTTAACATAATAGTTTCCCTTGAAAAGCTTCATAGAAAACACCGACCTTACCTAACCTACTTAGTATGTTAAGATAAGCATCTTATTGCTTCGTAATTACAATTATTTCCTAACCTATACCTATAATAGGTTAAGTAACAATTGTAATTACGAAGCTATAAGATGCTTATTTTAACATACTAAGTAGGTTAGGTAAGGTCGGTGTTTTCTATGAAGCTTTTCAAGGGAAACTATTATGTTTAGTATGTCACCTATGCACGCAACTAATAAGTCAATATTGACTTATTAAATTTGCGAGAACGGGTTGCATGATTTGTTTATGATTGAAATATTGTGACATTAACACACGGAGCGGTGATTTGGTTAGCGGTGAAGGTGACATTCTTCCCTTATCTGTCACAATTAACCTCTTAAACGGACCACCATCTAAGACGGTGATTGTGAGAGGAGATGAAGTGCGAGATCTGATTCTCAAGAGATTCTACACATTATCGCCTGTTGTTGTTGTTGTTGTTGTAATCAAATGATGAATATGTGACGTAGTCGACATCTAGCAAATAGAAAATGGGAAACTTAGCGCTGAAAGGTCGCCAGGGTGAACTATAAGCACTTGAGTATAATTCCATGCGGTTACCTTGTGATGATTTCAGGGCTCAACATCCCCGCGGCTCGGTCTCCGCCCAGGCTTCCTGGTTGCTGGACTGGTCAACAAGGCTGTTGAACGTGGCTGCTCGCAGCCTGACATATGAGTCACAGCCTGGTTGATCAGGGATCCTTTGGAGGTATTTATCGAGTTCTCTCTTGAACACCGTGAGGGGTCGGCCAGTTATGTCCCTTATGTGTAGTGTAAGCGTGTTGAACAGTCTCCGGCCTCTGATGTTAATAGAGTTCTCTCTCAGAGTGCCTGTTGCACCTCTGCTCTTCAACGGGGGTATTCTGCACATCCTGCCATGCCTCCTGGTCTCATGTGCTGTTATTTCTTAGTGCAGGTTTGGGACCAGCCCCTCTACTATTTTCCACGTGTAAATTATTATGTATCTCTCCCGTCTGCGCCCAAGAGAATACAGATGTAGGCTCTTTAGTCGGTCCCAGTAGTTTAGATGTGTTACTGAGTGTATTCTAGCAGTAAAAGATCTCTGCACGCTCTCCAGGTCAGCAATTTCTCCAGCTTCGAAAGGGGCTGTCACTGTGCAGCAGTACTTCACCCTAGAGAGCACTAGCGTCTTGAAGAGTATCATCACCGGTATAGCATCTCTAGTGTGAAAAATTCTTGTTATCCAACCTGACATTTTTCTAGCAGTTGTAACGTCGACTATTGTGACTTACCAGAGGTGGTAAGGTCTTCCGAGTTGCCCAGTCTGGATTCTAATAACCAATTTCCTTGTTACATTACTATGTGCTATTTCAAAACTCGTTTTAAGTTAGGGATGGAGGATCAATTGTATTTACTTTTGAGAAAGTGAGAGATAAAAAAATGACTAATATATAATGATTTATAAAAAAAAACTGGTATTCTAAGAACTTGGTTCTATTTAGGAATGTTTGTAGCAAACCATTGGTGAAAGTTTCTGGGAAGAACAGTAAGTTCCTTGTAATGTAATATGTGTACTCGACAGCGTCTCGTGTTGATACCGGTGAGACTTATATATAAAATATATATATATATATATATATATATATATATATATATATATATATATAATATATATATATATATATATATATATATATATATATATATATATATATATATACATTATATATATATATATATATATATATATATATATATATATATATTATATATATATACAGTATATATAATATATATATGCAAACAAGCCTGAATGGTTTCCAGGACTATATGCAACTGAAAACTCACACCCCAGAAGTGACTCGAGGTGTCGAATGAGGCGATTTGATAAAATACTATGCCCAAGATTACCATCAGAGTGCCGGCACGCTGATGGGCAAATAGCCTCGGCTACCATCAGCTTTTGTCCGGTAGTGATGGTCGAGTGGATAAGGTGTCCTGTACACACCAGTTGCATTGTGCTCCTGGCCGTATGGGTTCGAGTCACTTCTGGTGTGTGAGTTGTGTTTTCAGTTGTTGATCATTTCATAAGCCTCGTAGGGGCCTCGTAGCCTGGTGGATAGCGCGCAGGACTCGTAATTCTGTGACGCGGGTTCGATTCCCGCACGAGGCAGAAATAAATGGGCAAAGTTTCTTTCATCCTGAATGCCCCTGTTACCTAGCAGTAAATAGGTACCTGGGAGTTAGTCAGTTGTCACGGGCTGCTTCCTGGGGGTGGAGGCCTGGTCGAGGACCGGGCCGCGGGGACACTAAAGCCCCGAAATCATCTCAAGATAACCTCAAGATAAGAAAAAAAACTAGAAAAATATATAAATTCAGGAAAACTTGGCTTATTAGGCAAATCGGGCCTTGCATAGTAGGACGTTCTGGCTACTAGGTACAATATATATATATATATATATATATATATATATATATATATATATATATATAGGAGTGGTGGTGGAAGTGTGACTGGGGAGTAGGTTAAGACCCAGGAGGGTGAGCCGGACTGGGGAGCCATGGAGAGGGGAGATGAATGGGTAAGAAGGGGGCCAGATAAGGTAATTGTAGTGGGAGTCAAGTGTCATTGACATGCCACCCACACCCTGCTGGCTTGTTACTTCTCTCTCCCTCCCTCCCTTGTCTCTCTCTCTTCTCTCTCTCTCTCTTCTCTCTCACTCTCTCTCTCTCTCTCTCTCTCTCTCTCTCTCTCTCCCCAACACAGTACAGTCACAGTGACCCAGCGGCCTGTGGCTGAGTGGACAGTGCTTGGGACTCGTTATCCTTAGGTCCGGGTTCGATCCCCGGCGATGGCGGAAAACAAATGGGCAGAGTTTCTTTCCCTCTGATGCACCTGTTCACCTAGCAGTAAATAGGTACCTGGGACAGCTGTTACGGGCTGCTTCCTGTGTGTGTGTGTGTGTGTGTACTCACCTATTTGTGCCTACAAGATCGAGCATTGACTCTTGGATCCCGCCTTTCGAGCCATCGGTTGTTTACAGCAATGACTCCAGTCCTATTTCCCTATCATATCTAGTTTTAAAATTATGAATAGAATTTGCTTCCAATTTACTCCTTAAGAGCATTCCATTTTCCCACTACTCTCACGCTAAAAAAAAACTTCCTAACATCTCTGTGACTCATCTGAGTTTCCAGCTTCCACCCATGTCCCCTGATTCTGTTACTATTCCGTGTGAACATTTCGTCTATTTCCACTGTCAATCCCCCCTGAGTATTTTATACGTTCCTATCATGTCCCCCTCTGTGACGGACCTCAGCGCCATCTACGATCCAGGTGCCGAACTATAGCAGTTGACCGTCCCATTAATCGTAGTTTCCCATCTTCTAGTCGGGTAGGCTGGAAGGTGACGACCAACCAGGTACAGGCAATGGAAGTCAATGAAGCGAGGGGCCGGATTCACGAAAGTACTTACGCAAGCACTTGTACATCTTTTCTCAATCTTTGGCGGCTTTGTTTCCAATTATTATTAACCAGTTAATGAGCTCCGAAGCACCAGGAGGCTGTTTATAACAATAACATCAAAACTCAACAAATTCAAATGTTTATTCAGGTAAAGTACATACATACAAGGGGTGATACAAATACTGATGAATTTATAGATAGAGCTAGAACATACAATGCCTAAAGCCACTGTTACGCAAAGCGTTTCGGGCAGGAACATTCAACAACAGTTGAATGGGAAGTTTTCATGCTTGTAAACTGTTTAATAAATGTAACCAAAGCCGTCAAAGATTGAGGAAAGATGTACACGTTTGTAAGTGCTTGCGTGAATCTGGCCCCTGGACAGTGGAAGAGTACTTGGGTCGACCTGAAGGTGCTAGCCAAGTGGGCTAGTTGAGCGCTGTGGACTTTGTTGGTTGAGCGTACCAGCAAGTGCGCTACGGAGGGGGAGCGCTTAAAGTCTTCCCCATAACTGCTGCTAGCGTAAGGGCGAGTGGTGCGTTGAAGACCTCGTCAGAGGCGTATTTTGATTGTTGCCGCCGAAGGCGGCTAGTTTATTGTGCACCCCATACTCATCCTGTGAGCGGTAGCGCAAAAGCATTTCAGAGGGCACAAAAGGTCTTTATCAGACTTCATCTTAGATTATTAAATAAACAATTTTTTCTATCCTTCACACCTTATAGTTACAATGTCAGTTAGTTACAGAGAAAGTGCGTATGGTGTCCGTCATCCGTGAAGCTGGCTAGCGTGAGGGCTAGTGATGCCGCTCTGGATGACCTCACAGAGACTTGTACATATTAGTGGTGAAGGGTCATAATAACGGGTTATTTTAAGTGATATTATTTGTATTTACCTTAAACATTATACTATATTTCCACCAAGGTTAGGCTTCTCTGAACTTGTGTAGGATCATAGAGTTTAAAAAGAACCCGGTTACGAAGGGTTCGTAACACCCTCTCTCCCTTCTTTTTTTCTAGTGTTGCAAGGCTCGGTTCCTTCAGGCGCTCTTCATACCCCATCCCTCGTAACACTGGGACGAGTCTCGTTGCAAACTTCTGAACCTTTTCCAGTTTCCTTATGTGTTTCTTCAGGTGGGGACTCCATGATGGAGCAACATACTCTAAAACTGGCCTGACGTAGGCAGTGTAATGTGCCCTAAATGCCTCCTTATTTAGGTTTCTGAATGAGGTTCTAACTTTTGCCTGTGAAGAGTACGCTGATATCCTATTTATATGTGCCTCAGGAGTTAGATTAGGTGTTACGTCAACGCCCAGGTCTCTTTCTCGAGTCTTCACAGGCAGGCAGTTTCCCTTCATTGTGTACCGTCCCTTTGGTCTCTTATCACCTAATCCCATTTTCATAACTTTACATTTGCTCGTGTTGAACTCCAGTAGCCATTTCTCTGACCATCTCTGCAACTTGTTCAAGTCCTCTTGGAGGATCCTACAATCCTCATCTGTCACAACTCTTCTCATAAACTTTGCGTCATCCACAAACATCGACATGTAGGATTTTACTCCTGTAAACATGTCATTAACGTATATTAGACATGGAATTGGCCCCAACATCGATCCTTGAGGTACTCCACTTGTTACTGTTCGCCAGTTCGACTTCTCGCTCCTTACCATAACTCTTTGGCTCCTTCCTGTTAGGTAGTTTCTTACCCATGCTAGGGCCTTTCTGCTTACTCCTGCCTGCCTCTCAAGTTTGAATAGCAGTCTCATGCGCGGTACTGTATCTAAGGCTTTTTGGCAGTCCAGAAATATGCAGTCTGCCCAACCTTCTGTCATGCCTTATCCTCATTATTTTATCATAGAATTCCAAAAGGTTGTTAGGCAAGATTTTCCTTTCCAGAACCCATGTAGATGTTTGTTTACAAACCTAATGTTCTCCAGGTGTGCAACCAGTCTTACCCTAATTATTCTTTCAAGTATTTTACAAGGGATGATTGTCAGTGATACAGGTCTATAGTTAAGTGCCTCCTCCCTATCCCCTTGAAAATCGGTACGACATTTGCCCTCTTCCAGCAATTGGGCAATTCTCCCGACATAGCGACTCATTAAAGATCCTTGCCAGAGGCACGCTGAGGGCCTGCGCTGCCTCTTTTAGTATCCACGGTGATACTTTGTCTGGTCCAACTGCTTTAGTTGCATCCAGTGTTGTCAACTGTTTCATTACCTCCTCTGGTGTCACTTCTATATCTGACAGTCTTTCATCTAGGGTAATCTCTTCTAACAATGGGAGCTGCTCAGGCTCGGTTGTGAACACTCCATGGAAACTGGCATTTAGTGCCCCGCAGATTTCCTTGTCACTTTCAGTATATGCCCCCTCTGTTTTCCTTAGTCTTGTCACTTGGTCGTTCACCGACATTTTTCTCCTTATATGGCTGTGTAGTAATTTAAGATGCTTTTTTCGCTTTGATCGCAATATCGTTCTCATAATTTCTTTGCGATACTCTTCTTATGTTAATGTAATCGTTCCTAGCTCTGTTGTATCTGATCCTGTTGTCCTCTGTCCTTTGTCTTCTGCACTTCTTCCACTTCCTCCTGCTTCTCATTTTTGCTTCCTGACACTGTCTATTAAACCATGGGTTATTATATTCCCTCTTACTTTTTTCCCTTTACTGTTGGCATAAATCTCTGTTCGGCCTCCTGGCATTTCCATATGATCAGGTCCATCATACCTTAGACTGTTTTTCTTCTAATTTCTTCCTCCCACTGCACTTCACCCAGGTAGTCCTTTATCCTCCTGTAATCCCCTTTCCTGTAGTCAACTCTCCTTTCCCAGATCTCTTGTCCCTTGGTCACAAGTTTGAGTTCCATCATGTAGTCAAAGACTAGGACACTAGGACTGTGTGTGTGTGTGGGGGGGGGTGAGGGAGGGGGGAACAGTTGATTGATTAACAGTTGAGAGGCAGAGCAAAAGAGCAGAGCTCAACCCGCACAAGCACAACTAAGTTAAAACAGCTAGGTGAACAGTCACCCCCCCCCAACACAGTCACCCCCACTCCCCCCCCCCCATCACTGTCACCACCACCCCTGCCCCCCAACAGTGAATGAGGGGCCTCAATAGGGAGTCTGGCGCAGGCGGCGCCATTAGCCAATCGCCACAATGGCGGCAGCTCATCAAACAATTCAAACTGCCAAAACAACTAAGCATTTACTGCTCAGTCGTAATTTTGTACAATATAGAGAGTTATAAGATAAACACTTCATGTCAACCTCACTTGTTCCTCCGTCCAGGCGCAGGAACATGGCCCAAAATATACATTATAATATATATATATATATATATATATATATATATATATATATATATATATATATATATATATATATATATATATATATATATCCCTCCCACCCACACTTCCTTCTCACTCGACTGACAAACACGTGGAAGGTTAGGTTAGGTTACAACTTTGTTTCCTTAAGATGTTTTATCAGGATTATGCTTCACGTCTGGGTCCCGGGGGGGGGGGGAGGGGGCAGTATCTGGTCATCACTACAGGTCAATTATGGGTCCCCCTGGCCCGCCCCATGCCAGGGGCACCCCGTCCCTTGTATCCTCACGCCTCCAGTCCCATATATATATAGGGACCACTAGTTTCATATATATCCAGGGACCACAAGTCCCATATATATCCAGGGACCACTACTTCCATATATATCCAGGGGCCACAAGTCCCATATATCCAGGTATTTCAAGTCCATATATCCAGGTGTATCAACAATAACTCTGAAACAGCATATACACTGAGAGCGAGGGGGGAGTCATATATATTATATATACCAGTATATATAACGAAAAAAACGACGTAAGCTCCTTCGGCGTTATTACGTCGCTACAGCGTGGTACAAACGTGAAATGAGCGTTGTCTCTCGCTTAACGAGGCATTTCTACCTTCATACCTTCGTGTGGTGATCAGCCCCATCTTCACAACTTTTGATGTGGTGAACATTACACCACATTCCCCACACACAAATTGTGTCAGCCCTCCCTACACCAAGCCTAAGACGGTTCATTAGGAAGTACGGGATTCTATATTGTCATTCCAGTACGTCATGACTCTAGCTAGAAAAATAGGTGATGGGATACATCAAGAGCCCATTATGTGCCTCTGTAACCTTCTGACATCGGCTCACAGGATGGGTATGGGGTCCACCACCACTCACAGGATGGGTATGGGGTCCACTTCCACCCACAGGATGGGTATGGGGTCCACTACCACTCACAGGATGGGTATGGGGTCCACTACCACTCACAGGATGGGTATGGGGTCCACTACCACTCACAGGATGGGTATGGGGTCCACTACCACTCACAGGATGGGTATGGGGTCCACTACCACTCACAGGATGGGTATGGGGTCTACTACCACTCACAGGATGGGTATGGGGTTCACTACCACTCACAGGATGGGTATGGGGTCCACTACCACTCACAGGATAAGTATGGGGTCCACTACCACTCACAGGATAAGTATGGGGTCCACTACCACTCACAGGATAAGTATGGGTTCCACTACCACTCACAGGATAAGTATGGGGTCCACTACCACTCACAGGATAAGTATGGGTTCCACTACCACTCACAGGATAAGTATGGGGTCCACTACCACTCACAGGATAAGTATGGGGTCCACTACCACTCACAGGATAAGTATGGGGTCCACTACCACTCACAGGATAAGTATGGGGTCCACTACCACTCACAGGATAAGTATGGGGTCCACTACCACTCACAGGATAAGTATGGGTTCCACTACCACTCACAGGATAAGTATGGGGTCCACTACCACTCACAGGATAAGTATGGGTTCCACTACCACTCACAGGATAAGTATGGGGTCCACTACCACTCACAGGATAAGTATGGGGTCCACTACCACTCACAGGATAAGTATGGGGTCCACTACCACTCACAGGATAAGTATGGGGTCCACTACCACTCACAGGATAAGTATGGGGTCCACTACCACTCACAGGATAAGTATGGGGTCCACTACCACTCACAGGACGGGTCTGGGGGTGAACACACACACACACACACACACACACACACACACACACACACACACACACACACACACACACACACACACACTGTTGCATATGATTAAAGCGATTAGTACCGAATGATTGATGATTTCAATTTACAAAGAGTTTGTTGGGCAGCGCCACTCATCTTGCGAGTGGACACACCGCCATAGCAGCATGTACAACACTCCCCAATAGGAAGAAAACCCGCTGGGTTGTTCATCCTGTCACTTGTACCTTGACGAAGTCTGGATACTTGGTATAATTACTGTAGATTCATATTTATAAAAAGCCATCTTGGACGTAGAATGCACCATACTTTAAATGCATATTTTAAGTTGTTTAGGAAATGTTGAACACATACATATACACACAGATGTTCACTTGTTGTGTACGTGTATGAGAAAGTGTACATAACTTGCGTTGAACAAAGACGTGTTGTTACAAGGGATAGTTTACAGTCACGCTCTCATTGTTTTGTGGTTAAGGTTTCAGACTCTTACTAAGAGCTCTTGATATACTTTATAGCATGTTTTGATACAGTTTAGTTCAGTTCATTTATCATGCTGTGTGTGTGTGTGTGTGTGTGTGTGTGTGTGTGTGTGTGTGTGTGTGTGTGTGTGTGTGTGTGTGTGTGTGTGTGTGTGTGTGTGCGTGCTCTCACCTAGTTGTGCTTGCGGGTGTTGAGACTTGGTCCCGGCTCTCCTCTGCCATTCCCAACCTAACCCTAACTCCTCCCCCTACAAAGAACGTCGCATTTCGATCGTATGCGTTACACAAGGCTAAAAATCGTCGTACTAGAAAATGGAAGCGACTGGCGAAAGTGACGTATTGTCCCGTTTTCTGTTTTGGGACCTCTGGTAGGTTACAAGAGGACACTTTAAATTGACCATTTTCTTGACGTTGGGAAACCTTAGGAGGACGAGCTGGTCATTCAACTGGTGTACAGGTTCCTGAGCCTATTGGGCTCAACCATATCCACGTAGCCACATCAGAATGTGAAAATGGAGACTATAGTGCCTCCACTACCGAGCCGCGAGCGCGCGCGGTCACAGCATCCTCGCATTCCCCACAAACCGGTTTCCAATCCCTTATAAAGTACCGTTGTTCAAATGAAATATAAAATATATCGAGGAAAGCCTATTGAGAGGATGTGGATATTTTGAACGAATGGGAGAGTGAAGGGAGAAAGTGCGTTGGAATAGACGGGTGACGCGAGCCAAGATGATTGATAGGAACGGTGAGGAGGCGGCCAGGGGAGGGGGGGGGGGGGGGAGGGGGGGGAGGGGGGAGGAGGAGCCACAGCAGGGATGACCTCGAAGGCTGTGTACTCTGCCTCTCGGAGGCTGTGTACTCTGCCTCTCGGAGGCTGTGTACTGTGCCTCTCGGAGGCTGTGTACTGTGCCTCTCGGAGGCTGTGTACTGTGCCTCTCGGAGGCTGTGTACTCTGCCTCTCGACTACTTTGCTCACCGTGGATAAGTAACCCCATGTGAGACCCGGCACGTGACCATGGATATCTGCAGGCAGACTGTATTGTACTCCCCCTAGTTGTGCTTGCGGGGGGTTGAGCTCTGGCTCTTTGGTTTCCCGCCTCTCAATCGTCAATCAACTGTTACAATCTTCTTCTTTTACACACACACACAGGAAGCAATTCCGCAAGAGCCGTTTAACTCCCAGGTACCTATTTACTGCTAGGTAACAGTGGGGCATTTAAGGGTGAAAGAAACTTTGCCCATTTGTTTCTGCCTGGTCGGGGAATCGAACCCTGGCCACAGGATTACGAGCCCCGCACGCTGTCCATTCAGCTACCAGCCCCCCCCCCCAGGCTCTGGTGTGTGTGTGTGTGTATGTGTGTGTGTGTGTGTGTGTGTGTGTGTGTGTGTGTGTGTGTGTGTGTGTGTGTGGACAGTTACCAGCGGGTGGACGACGTGACGAGGGCAGAGTAGTGATAGTCTGGGCTCAACACAGCGGCTCTTGATCCCCTCCACTACACGCACGCACACGCACGCACGTGCACACACACACACACACACACATACACACACACACACACACACACACACACACACACACACACACACACACACACACACACACACACACACAAAGGATGCACTCGACAACAGCTGTCCAACTGTATGATATCTATTTTACTTCTTGGTAAACAGGGGCATCAGGCGAAAGGAAACTCAGCTTAACTCTTTCTATCTTGGCCGGAATCGAACGCGGGTCATCTGACTGAGAGTCGCGAACGCTGACCGGTAAACCACGTGACACTACTTACCTCATCTATTTTGTATTCACCTAGTTGTGCGAGCATGATCAAACACCAGCTCCTGGACCCCGCCTTTCTGTCGTCGGTTGCCTGATGCAATGACACCTGACCTATTTTCCTATCATATCTTTTTAAACTTATGAATGGCGTTTTATTCTTACCCTAAAATGTAACGTTTCTAGCATTATGCCTCATCTGGTCTATGTGATATTCAATGGGAACATTTCCTCTATATCCACTCTATCAATCCAACTAATTATTTTATACGACTCTATCATGTCTCCCCTCTCTTTTTTTTTTAGCGTCATCAGGTGCAGTTCCTTCAGTCTCTCTTCATACCCAATCCCTCGCAATTCTGGGGCGAGCTTCGTCGCAAGCTCTTGAGCGTTTTCTAATTTCCTTATGTGTTTTTTCAGGTGGGGGCGCCACGATAGGGCGGCATACTCCAAGACTTGTCTCGCGTAGGTGCTGTACAGCGATCTAAATGCCTTCTTATTTAGGTTTCTGAATGATGTTCTAACTTTTACCAGTGTAGAGTATGCTGCTGTCGTTATTCTATTTATATGAGCCTCCGGGTTAGGTTTGGCGTTCTGTCCACTCCCAGGTCTTTTCTCTAGTCATCACAGGGAGGTAGTTTCCTTTCATTGTTTACTGTCCCTTTGGTCTCCTGTCCCCCCCCTCCCCCTGTTCCCACCACCATCATTGTACACTTGCTCACACTGAACTCCAGTAGCCATTTCTCCGACCATCTCTGCAACTTCCACAAGTCCTGTCGGCGAGTTACAAGTCGTCTCATTAATTTTGCATCATCTGCAAACATCGACATATAAGACTCAATTCCTGTAAATCGATCTTTTACGAATATGAGAAATAAAATTGGTCTCAACACCGATCCTGGAGGTACTCCCCTTGTTACAGTGCGCCTGTTAGCCAAGTGCGTGCGTGCGTGCGTGCGTGCGTGTATTTACTATTTACACCTGCAAGTAGTCCTATATGCCCGGGTTCGATTCCCGGCGAAGGCAGAACATGAGCAGAGTTTCTTTCACCCTCTGATCCCTTTCTTCACCTAGCAGTAATAGGTAACTGGGAATTAGACAGGTGCTTCAGGCTGCTTCCTGGAAATGTGTGTGTGCGCGCGCGCGTGTGTGTAAGTGTAGTAGACATAATGGAGGAAAAAATTAATTGGTCAGAAAGGCAGGTCCCAAGAGCTAAAATAGTTCGATTCTGCAAATCCAAATGGTAACTACAAATAGTAAATACGCACCAAGGCCTCGCTGACAGCTGGTGGCGTCGACGGGTTTACGAGGAAGCTGGGCTTGTAATCAATCTGTTATCAGCTGTAAACTCGCTGCCAAATATTTAAGTCAGCACTCGCAACAGAGGAGAGACTGGTCCAAGGAGGCACTTGGTCAGCGACAAGCCTCGCTTCCGTTCTCAGAAATGAGTAGTTGCTCAGTGGCTGCTGCTGGCTATACCAATCATTCTGTATTAACAGCTAATGAAAATATGAACACGTGTTCTACGTCTTGGCTTGGACGGGGAAGGAGGGGGGGGGGGTATCCTACGTGTGGGTAGGCCGGGAAGAGGTTATGGGAACTATAAACCTCGCGTCGATGGAAGACAGAAGAGTGAGGGGGGAGTCATGATCACCACATACAAGATTCTCATAGGAAATGATAAGGAAAACAGACAGGTTATTTAACACAGGGAGGCACAGTTTCAAATGTAGATATGATAGAGCCCAGTAGGCTCATGAATCTGTACACCAGTTGATTGACAGTTGAGAGGCGCGACCAATGAGCCGAAGCACAACCCCACAAGCACAATTAGGCTAGTGCACACAAATACATGAGCAATACACAAAGGTACACACACACACACACACATTAATATTAGCCAGAACAAAGAAACTAATCAACTTTGACAAACATTTTATTAGTAACTCGAGTCCTGTTGCAGTTTTACAATGGTTCTCCATCATCTCGGGCAGAGATTGTGGTTCTTTACAATCTAGCCAAATAGATTCAAGTTGAATATTATCCCCTTTACGGTTAGCCGAATCGAACCTTCCACATTTGGAAGATGGTACATCCGACCCAAGAATCAACACTCCTAGGTCAACACATCTGCAAGATCTGAGAAGCAAAATTCGTGACATAAATTTGAACACTGGGAAGTTGTTAAGCTTAGGAACCATTCTAATAAAGCCAATGTTGCTCTAGATCTGTTTTAAAGAGTATTGCGTTCACACAGGATTAGTGGGGCTGCCCATAAACTGGTCATTTCGGGCCACAATTAAAACAATTAAACTAATCAGCAGCGCTGAGTGGTAGGTCCAACCACTCGAACTCCTGGGTAGTGGGTGACGACCTATCTTCTTATAGGGTCTGCAGTCGAATCCCGATGGTCCAAGTGACGGGGCCCCGTTCCTTAACTCCGTTCGTATACTAGTGGCTTTGATTGGGTGAAGCCGTCGGAGGCTGCTAGTTCACTGTTCACCCCACACTCGTCTTGTGAGCGGTAGCGCAAAAAAAGGATTACACAGGTCACAAAAAAAGGTCTTTATCAGACCTCAAAGAAGATTATTACATTAACAATTACATCTATCATACACCCCTTATAATGTTAGCTAGTTACAGAGATTTATTTTCGTTCCAATAGCTATGTATTTACAATTAATCATTATTCATCAATAACAGGTCTTCGCGATAACACATAACTGTTTGAGCTACAGACATATATAGCGGCTTACCGCTTTATCCTGATAATTATCCTAGCCAATCCTCAGCGGTTAGACTCTGAGGTAAGTAAATTCCAAAAATTTTAAAAGTCACGTTTGCCTCTGACCTGAGGCAAATAATATATATATATATATATATATATATATATATATATATATATATATATATATATATATATATATATATACATATATATATATATATATATATATATATATATATATATAATATATATATACATATATAATTCTTCATCGGGACATTTGAAAATACAAAACATGAAACTGAATTTCTGAGTGTTTAAAAGATGGTCGAAGTTTACGAATGTTTCAGCTCATCCTCCTGTTTTGGTCGTACTTACAGTAACGATGAGGACCACAGTATATATACCGACCTACAACGAAATTAGAAAGTAAAAATCTGAACTATTGAGTTGGACAAACCGGGAAACTATTTATTACTTGTGTTCCTTTGACAAATTAAACCTAACCTAACCTGAAGAAGGTTAGGTTAGTTAAATCAAATGATCTCAAGATACACGATATCTGAGGCCTAAAATAGTACATATATGTGCTATACTAGGCCTTGGAATATTTTTTTTTTAGCTTCATTTAGTTTAAAAGAATTCCTTACTAGTCACTATAGTATACTATCTAAAAGCTAAGTCCGTACGCGACCGACGATCGTCACAATAGGTACTATCTAAACAGGATGATGGGTTGTATATTTGTTCAGTGTAGCATTCGAGTTCGCCTCCCCTACGGGATTTACTCTTAGTCAACAAAGGAGGGGGTTGTAATGGCGCCCGCCCGACCACTGAGTCAGGCTGTGTGCCACCACTGGGTCATCCCCGCCACGCTGTCGCCCACCACTGAGTCAGGCTGCCACCCACCGCACCCACCCAGGCTCCACCACAAGCAGGTGTGTGTGTGTGTGTGTGCATCTGCCACGGGAGGCTTACCTACCACTTGTTTTCTTTTTCACCAGGGATAATGGTTATGCTTACCTACCGCTGATTATGCTTACCTGTAATCATCTCGGTAATTTTTAATAAGCATTTGTATTAGAAAGGTATATTTAAAATTTGTACTCTTAATATTTTTTCATAATCGGTAAAAGAGTTTTGTTAATAAAAATTCGCTGCCCCTCCACTCAATAAATTCGATTTGGTCAGTGTGGTTCTAAGCATCCAAATAAAAAGGGATCAACAAGTTGGGGGTGGTAGTTTGAATGAACAAAGAAAATATTAATATTGTATATGCCACACTAGTGTGTGTGTTCTTGCATCTATTCTGGTAAATATATGCATTTTATATGTCAATGATTGAGTATCGTGTCTTGATTTAGTTACCAGCATCTGTAGCTGGTGTCTATGTGTACGGCACGAAGATAAACTGCTGCTTAATCCAGGGTCTGTTCTTCAGAATATTGCCCTCTACAGAGTAGCATACAGATTTGTATGAAGTCTGAATAAATGACTATTGGGTGATCATATAGGTCTTGGTCCTCCATGATGGAGGACCAAGCGGACCAGTCGGCCGAGCGGACAGCACGCTGGACTTGTGATCCTGTGGTCCTGGGTTCGATCCCAGGCGCCGGCGAGAAACATTGGGCAGAGTTTCTTTCACCCTATGCCCCTGTTACCTAGCAGTAAAATAGGTACCTGGGTGTTAGTCAGCTGTCACGGGCTGCTTCCTGGGGGTGGAGGCCTGGTCGAGGACCGGGCCGCGGGGACACTATAAAGCCCCGAAATCATCTCAAGATAACCTCAAGATATACCTAACAGTGACCAAGGAAATGTAGATGTTTATCTCTCAGAATGTTTGGTAATATGTTTATTGTTTGTGATGTGTGTCTATGTATGTATTAACACGATGTACTGAACGGGGTGAGAATAGCTTGAGCTACCTCATCCCTTTGTGTGTATTTTACTTCAATAAACTTATTTCAATTTCAACAGTGACCATGCTTACCTTACTGCTGGCAGGGTTATACCTGTTGCGTCATAATTTAACTATCCTAAAGTTAGAATTCTTTGTGGAAATAGAGGAAGGTGAGAACGCTAGGCTTTGTGCTAATAATGTTAAAAGTACAAGATTCAAAATAACCTATTGCTAAAAAATGGTGGCAAAGTATCCAAAGTTTGCTAGTGATCTTCCCTCCTCCACCGACTGGATGTGTGGGGGGGTCGATACAATGCCACAAGTTTACCACGAAAGTAAAATGATTAGCTTAAAGTTCCTTTGCTAAATATATGGCATGAATAGGCTATTGGGAAACCAACAATGATTTGAGATGTGGGACTTGGGCTTTGTGTACACGGACGGCGCCTCTCATGGGCCAACGGGTCCATGGGCCAGGGGTGGTCCTCATTGACCTGGGGGGGGGGGTCCCCATGGGCCAGCGGGTTCCCGTGGACCAGCGGGTCCTCCGGGTTTCTTTCTTGTGGAATGGGAAGGAAAGAAATGTAAATATGGACAAAACTGTGAAATAAATACAAAAGTTAACATATAATAAAATACTCAATTAAAACAATCAATACAATAAATCCAACTGTCTGAAGAATTGGGAATCGAGCTCAACTTAATCCATTCACAGTTCCAACGACGTTATATACCAACTTACTTTCCAAAACACGAATCTTTAAACGAAAATGAATGCCAGAATATTCGAAGCTTTGAAATATTCGAAGAATATTCGGATTTTCGGGATATTCGGAATATTCGAAGAATATTCGCCGCAACTATCAAGAAATATGAAATCCTCACTCGCTAAACTATCAATGCCACTGAATTTGTCTCGCCGAAACACTGAATATCAACTTCATCTCGAATGATGTCTTCAGTTGTCAGTATTGAGCGACGTGATGCACCAAATTACTCAACCACACACGCCAAGGTCTGGCCAACGAGACTTGAACGTGTCAATCACGCCGCTTCTCTACACCATGATAACTATCATTAGGAAACACGACACGTCGACTGAGGTCTTGATATGTACGACCACTTCAATTAGCCCCCATGGTGAAGGCTCCACCGTGGGAGCAACAGGACTTCCGTGGAAGAGAAAGGAGAGAGAGAGGACGGGGAAGGTGGTGGGAAAGTACTGAGGAAGGGGAGGGGGGGGGGGGTGTTAAACCGGTTAAGGGGTGCGGGCATGAGTCAGTGACGCCCCTGTGTGTAGGTCAGTACCGGGAACTGTGTACCGGGGAGGCGGAAGAGGCGGTGAGCGTGCCCGGTATATCGACTCCACGCACGCACGCTCGACACTGCCTGGAGTCACGCTGGCATTAATTACCTCCCTATACCTTGTGTGGAGGTTCCGGGGGATCAAAGGCTTCCCCCTAGCGGCCCGGTCTCCGAGACCATGTGGGGTCTCTCGGTTGGTCGTTTGGTCAACCAGGCTGTTGGACGCAACTGCTCGCAGGGCAAATCCTTAAGTAAGGATATATTATATATATATATATATATATATATATATATATATATATATATATATATATATATATATATATATATATATGTACACCTGCCCTACACCTGCTCTACACACAGAGGTGAACATTGAAAATATCCCTCATTGTCTTCGACTATGTAGTGGCAGTTAAGACAGGAGGGAAAAGCCCGAGAAAGTGAACTGAAAGTCACATCAACACAGGAAATCATGGACTAAACAGCGAACAACCTCAAAGAAGCAGAAGAAAGCTTCATACCATTCCTGAAGGATGAGGAAGCTAGGAAGAGCAGCAGGAATATCAGACAGTTTGGCAGACAGTTCCAGGAGGCGAAGACCAGAACCAAAGGAGCATCAAAGAAACGTATAGAAACATAGAACAGAAGAAAATTACAGTTTACACAAAAGAACGAGGCAATGAGTACGCATAAATGATGGAAGTGAGAATCTATTGAGTTGGGAATCCTAGCAACTAGTCAAGTACTTGATGTAATGAAAAACGTAGAGTGACACTGGGCCAGTAGGCTAGAATCGAATTAAAACTTGATGTAAGCCAAAAAAGTCAGCCGAAATTGACCTAACACAAGGGTCGATGGCATGGCACTTATTTATTTCGATCAAACGGTTTATTAGGATTGGTTAAATCCCACTTTAGACCTAGGCAATAATTAGATATAGGCCCCAGGGTGTTTGAGACAAGGTTCAGGAGTGCTTTTGTACTTTGAGCAGTCATTCACCCAGTGAGCTTTCTATGGACTTACATAGTTTGAAAGGTGTTAACTGATAGTTTATGAGGAGAAGGATGTATGAGGGTGAAAGGGGAGGGGGGGGGTGAGTGTGGGGGCGTGAGGGGTGTGGGTGGTGTGAGGGAGGGCCAAGGCCACACAAACAAACCTGGTGTCTAGACAGGCAAGTGTTACTGCTGGCCAGGTGTGTCATGTGGCTCTACACAGGTGGACTTACTGGCACCCCCCCTGGACACTGGCACCCCCCTGGTCACTGGCACCCAACCTGGTCACTGGCACCCCCACTCACACCAGTTGATTGACAGTTGAGAGGTGGGACCAAAGAGCCAGAGCTCAACCCCCACAAGCACAACCAGGTGAGTACCCGCTGGCACCCCCCCACTCACTGGAACTCCCCGGTCAGTGACACGCTCACTTACTGGCATCCCCAGTCACTGGTTCCTACAGTTGCTGGTACCCACAATTAGGTCGTACAAGGAGGTCTCTACCTTGTAACAACAAAGAAAATCCTCCTGTCTGTCTGTCTGTCTGTCTGTCTGTCTGTCTGTCTGTCTGTGTCTGTCTGTCTGTCTGTCTGTCTGTCTGTCTGTCTGTCTGTCTCTCTCTCTCTCTTTCTCTCTCTCTCTCTCTCTCTCTCTCTCTCAAAGGGGTCAGGAGATCGACCTTGCCGCCCATTAGTTAAGAGTCCTGTCAAACAACTTTAATTTAAAAATTCCTATAAAACGCGATAGATAAGGTTTTGTCAAGTCATTAGTCACTGGCACTCCCCCTTCCCCCTTGGTGAGTTTCGGATCCCCTGGACAAATTGAAGGAATGGTCAATTTGTTGGACCATTCCTAGAGCTTAACTCCAATAAATGTAAAGTAATGAAGCAAGGAGGAGGGAGCAGGAGGCCACACACAAGGTACCGAATAGGTGAAGAAGTCATCCTTGAGATGAACATGCAGCGCCAGCATGGAGTCCATACCGTGTCAAGAATAAAACGAAGTTAGGGAACATTCTAAGGTATGCCACTAGACTATAGTTCCAGAACTACGAGGCATGAGTTATGAGGAAAGGTTGCGTGAACTGCACCTCACGTCGCTGGAGGACAGAACAGTTAGAGAAGACATGGTTCCCACATACAACATTCTCAGGGAAATTTATAGTGTAGATAAATACATTATTTAGTATGGGTGGTACACCACGGGGGGGGGGGGGGGGGGGGGGGGAGGGGGGCATTGGTGGTAATTGTTGTTGTTGTTGTTGGTTTAGGGGGCGACGACGATCGTGGGATGCGCCCCGGCGTACCCGTGAAGGGTTAATTGCGAAGCCCAGAAAGGGTGAAACGCCAGGACTAATCGTGAAACGAGAGATGCCAATCACTGGAAACTAATATTCCTAACAGCAAAGAAATGCAGAAAGGCAGATGATTGGGGAGCCCCAGAGTGACAAGGTGGGATAAGGCAGATGATTGGGGAGCCCCAGAGTGACAAGGTGGGATAAGGCAGATGATTGGGGAGCCCCAGAGTGACAAGGTGGGGATGGGTTGACAAGCACCGGCCCCGCCCCACACATAGAACACTGGGTAGCAAAACCAAAAACTCGCCCCCCCAGCTAAAACACAAAAGTCATCCAGTGTCCTCCAACAGAGCAGAAGCCAGCTACCCACCACAGCTGAGGGCACACCAGGAGCCCACAAAGACCACCAACCCCCGGCACCTCTCGGCCAAGCCGGCGCCAGACACCGTCACTCGGCCGGAAGAACTAGCCAGAACACGACAAAAAAAATTCTACCAACAATCTTGTGACCCAAGGCGATATGTGCACCAGGCGTCGTAAAACCGGACCGTGAAATATGGATGCCAAATGGCAGTAGCAAATCCAAATCGCAAAACAGAACGTGATCTGGCGGCTCCCAGGCTGAGGAGGTGTCCAGACGTCCGCTCGTCGTCAAGGTTGAACCAAGAGTCCCCGGGTGAAAACTGAGTACCCAAAATGAGCCACACAGACATTAGGTTAATAAATAGTGTGTGCTGCATCTACCGCTATGAAGTTTGATATTATTGAACGCATGCTCCCTGTTCCGTGGAGCCCTTCTTCCATTTGGGTTCCGCAGGTACGGTGTTTTATCGATGGTGTGTCAGAATTAATGCCTAAGCCATATACGGCTCCTGGTAGCCAGGTCTCGGATCACGTCCAGTTGCTTTGGGAGGCGTATTGTTTACGCTCTCCGGCATAGGAGTATCCGGATCAGTATGAGTAGTCCGTGTGGGTGGTTTCTGTTTGTGTTATGTGTTTTGTTTACTTGTTTGTCTCTGGTTTGCTTGGTGTTTGCTCTTGAGTGTGTGTGTGTGTGTGTGGCTTTGTTTCCCCGTGCCTGCATGCACGGGGGGGGGTGTCATTGTGTGTGCGTGGGTGTGGTGTGGGTGCTTCTTCCTGGCTCCTGTGTTGCTGCTTTATGCTTGTTCACTGTGTTTACTTTATGTATTTCCTTTCATGTTATCATTAGCCCTTATGTACTGTTGCTGTGGTTTGTGTATTGTGTTTACCGGTGTGTTTGTCATACGTGTTTGTGTATAGCTGGAGGCCCTTGTGGCCGGTGTTTTTGTACGTTGCTTTGTTTCCTTTTGGATCTTATGTCTTTGTTTTATTGTACTTATTCGCATGCTTTGCATGTAAATATAAATAAAAAAAAAACTTGGAAACCTGTACATCTGTCAACTGTCATGGTGGCTTTGTTGACATTTATTCAGCAGCTGATGAGCCCCGAGGCACTACGAGGCTGTATATAATAATAATAATAACCATGCCATGAGGTCTAACGTTTCCAAAGTCGTAAACTCTTTAATAAACGTAAACAAAGCCGCCATGATTGAGGAAAGATGTACAGGTTTCGTAAGGGGTTGAGTAAAAGCCTGTCGTCTATATATATAAGGGCGTCTCTAGAACACTGTTGGCGCATGCGGCAATTGACCGGCGGAACAAAAACTAGTTCCAGAGGAGGAGATGGGACAGAGGGCGGATGGGATGGGAGCGGCCGGAAGAGGCGAGGTCGTGCAGGCCAGGTCACTAATATGGCCATGACTCTCCTAAGACGAACACCGCCACCGACGACTATCCCAATATGTACGAAAACTATGCCAATTACTGAGAGCATCGGTGGGTCACATTTTGTCCAAACCCCCCTGCAGTTTTCAAAATATCCCAAACATCCCAAATTCGATACATGAGCCATATTTTGGACCCAAATTCTGGCTCTCTGCACCTATTCGCAGTTTGAAATTCCAACTTTTTATATCGAAAATATGCCAATTACTGAATTACACAATTGTTACGCCCAACCACTCCCTCAGTGAGTCTGGAGCGTATTGTAGTGTCCGCTCGTCCAGTCACGCACTTCCCAGCAGGGATGGAACACTTTCTTTCCCTGGAACACTGGAACACTGGAACACTTCATGGCCTTCCTGATAATTTGCTCCGAGGAGCGAGACATTTGGCACATTATTTCTTCATCGTTAATTACATGTGTGTGTGGAGCAGGTCAGGGAAAGGTGGTGAACTCTAGTGCAGGTCACCTGTGTGCTCTATTGTGACTCTGGAGTGTGTCTGACCACCACTGTATGACCTGAGGTCACACACACACACAACACATACACACACACACACAGATTGACGGTTGAGAGGCGGGACCAAAGAGCCAGAGCTCAACCCCCACAAGCACAACTAGGTGAGTAGACACACCCAGGAAGCAGCTCCGTAAAAGCTGTCTATTTCCCAGGTACCTATTTACTGCTAGGTAACAGAGGCATCAGGGTGAAAGAAACTTTGCCCACTCTCTCTGGAGTACACTCCAGAGAGCTGTGTGTGTGTGTGTGCTCGCGCGCATGTGTGTGTGCACGCGCACGTGTGTGTGCGCGCACGCGCACGTGTGTGTGTGGTTATCTTGAGATGATTTCGGGGCTTAGTGTCCCCGCGGCCCGGTCCTCGACCAGGCCTCCACCCCCCCAGGAAGCAGTCCGTGGCAGCTGTCTAACTCCCAGGTACCTAGCATCTTTTACCCTGATGCTAGGAAACAGGAGCATCAGGGGTAAAAGAAACATTTTGCCCATTTGTGTCCGCCTCCACCGGGGAATCGAACCCGGAACCTCAGGACTACGAATCCGAAGCGCTGTCCACCCAGCTGTCAGCCAACCCCCTCCCCCCCCCCCAAAAAAAAAAAAAAAGTTAGTGGTTAACGCCGCTCCTGGCGAGGTCACTATCACCTTAACCACCATTAATGACCCTCCTTCCCCCCCCCCAGTCATACTACTAAGTTCACCATCATCACTGTATAATGCTCCCAACACTGTCAAACAAATACTCGCCCCCAGAGTGTGTGTGTGTGGGGCGGAACCACCAGATAGCATTAAGGAGAGTGCCGAGCGGACGATAAAGTTGTGTAAGAGTGACATACATGAAATGTTAGAGAAGAGTGCAAGCTCGTTATCTGTGGATTCACTCTCAGGTTAGAATGTGTGGCAGTACAGGCACTCACTCTCTCTCTCTCTCTCTCTCTCTCTCTCTCTCTCTCTCTCTCTCTCTCTCTCTCTCTCTCTCTCTCTCTCTCTCTCTCTCTCTCTCTCTTTTGGCTACTGAGGGTGCTGAAGGAGACCCGCACTGGATATGCTATCTTATCCAGGTGAGCATTATACAGGTGAGGGAGTATCCAGGTGAGCATTGTACAGGTGAGGGGTAACCAGGTGAGCATTATACAGGTGAGGGAGTATCCAGGTGAGCATTATACAGGTGAGGGAGTATCCAGGTGAGCATTATACAGGTGAGGGAGTATCATCAAACACCAGCACCGTGACGAGGCGAGTGAGGAAAGAAGAATCGAAGAGCAAGATAATGAATTTGTACCTTGGTACAATGCAGCTGCAGCCGACATTGTCAGTCATTATAAACGGCGGTTCACTCACAGGATGGGTCGGGTCGCAAAACAGAAAAGGTCTCGCAAAACAAAATCCCCCCTCCCCCCCCCCCCCCCCCCCCCACACACAAAAAATATGGTTCTACTAAGACGGGATCTCAGACTCTATAAGAAATATTCTGGACAAACTGGAGGAATGGTCTAGACGATGGCTACTAATGTTTAACTCAGGTAAGTGTAAGGTAATGAAATTTGGTGAATATTGGCTGAACACAAGGTACCATCTGGGAGGTGAAATCCTGCAAGAGTCAAATAGAAAGATCTAGAGGTTGATATCACACCGAACCTGTCCCCAGAGGCCCACATCAAAAGGATATCATCAGCGGCATATGCTAGCTTGGCCAACATAAGAACTGCCTTTAGAAATTTGTGTAAGGAATCACGGAGAACCTTCTATACCACATACATTAGACCAATCCTAAAGTATGCAGCTCTAGCCTGATGACCATAGCAAGTTAAACACAAGACAAAATTAGAGAAGTTTCAGAGGTATGCCACCAGACTAGTCCCGGAACTGAGAGGTATGAGTTACAAGGAAAGGATAAAGGAGCTGAACCTCACGTCCTTGGAAGACAGAAGAGTAAGGGAGAGACATGATAACCACCTTCAAAATTCTCAGAGCAATTGACAGGGATGGACAA
Source organism: Procambarus clarkii (assembly GCF_040958095.1). Classification (NCBI taxonomy): domain Eukaryota; kingdom Metazoa; phylum Arthropoda; class Malacostraca; order Decapoda; family Cambaridae; genus Procambarus; species Procambarus clarkii. Next base: position 34,047,806 of record NC_091150.1, on the reverse strand, counting down.
AGACAAACTATCTAGAACGGGTGGAACATGAACAAGGGGACACAGGTGGAAATTGAGTACCCAAATGAGCCACAGAGACATTAGATAATTTTTTTCATTGTCAGAAGTAGTTAACAAATGGAATGCATTAGGCAGTCATGTGGAGGCAGACTCCATACACAGTTTCAAAATGTAGATATATGATGGAGCCCAATAAGTTCAGGACACCAATTGATTGACAGTTGAGAGGTGAGACCAAAGAGCCGAAGCTCAACACCCCGCAAGCACAACTCGGTGAGTACAAGTAGATGAGTACAAACGGGGGTTAGGCTAACCAGCATTCTGACTATCACGTTAAAATAGAAAATCGAATGAATACATATTTCAACCGTCCATTTAAAGTCTGGTGTTTAACAAGTGAGGCGATCAAGGAAACATTGTCCTCGCCTAACAATCCAATTCTGTCATTCCAAGAATATTTGTTGACCCATTAAACATTTAGTGGAGTGTGAAGAATAATCTTGTCCACACATGGTTATCACGATAAAAATCATTAAAGACTCCAACATTTCATGTCAGAATAATTTGGTCGACTCATTTCATCAACCCAACAATAATATTTGTTGTTTTATTAAACATTTACGCGACTGTGAGGAATATTTGACGTCCAGTTAGGCAAATAATTGTCGAGTCACTTCAACATTTTGTGGAGCAGAGTTATTTTATCGACTCGTCACTGGCCTGGTTGATAGAGCAACGGCTTCTTATTTTACAGGCCCAAGATCAATCCCACGAAGATCCAAGCGAATGAAGAGACCCCCAGAGTAATGTGGCGGTGAGAGAGAGAGAGAGACAGTGGCTGGTGGTACAGACTGCTGTGTGCAGAGTGGCCATAGCGCCCCCCAGCAAGGCGCCTCCTCTCACACCTTGGGATTACCTGTGATGCACCTCTAGTTGTCTGCAGCTGAGCACGTCACCAGCCTTCATTTTTATATACTTGAGGGAAAAGTAGTAGTACTATTTACACTACTAAGAACAGTTTGTGTGACCGGACGCAATATCACTTATCATAATGCATAGTCATGAGGTGTGGCGCTGTGGGCGCCAGCACGGCGTTCTCCACAGTGGTGCTTGCTGGGGTGGAACCCTTCATGCTTCCTTTGTTACTTGGAGTGGGATGGGAAGAAGGGGGGAGGGGGGGGGGGATGACAGCTGAGGTAGGGAGGGGTCGAGCTGGGTTGGGGTGGGGTGGGGGTGGGCATAACAGGCGCTCGGGCATCCAGACACGATATTCGGTTAGGTCAGCTGACCTAACGACCTTGTTAGGTCAGGTGTGCTGATATGGTTGGTTTCTGGGCTTACTGATGCTCATGCTTTTGACTCCCTGACTCCACTCACTCTATCTAGAGCTTCCTCCCTGACGACTAAACTACCAGGCGTGAGACGGAGGAGGAGGAGGGCAAGAGGCTGTCAGAAATCATCTTGGCACAAACACTCATATTCCCGCTTCTCTCATCCCTAAGACACTCAGTTATGAAGCTGGTTTAGGTAAGAGTATGGTCGATGGAACATGGAGGCTGGTCGAGGAAGACGTGGAGGCTGGTCGACGAAGACGTGGAGGCTGGTCGAGGAAGACGTGGAGGCTGGTCGACGAAGACGTGGAGGCTGGTCGAGGAAGACGTGGAGGCTGGTCGACATAGAAATGAGGTCTGTGACCCACAGACACGCAAACTGCTTGCATGACCGAAGATCCCGGTATTTCCTAAGCTGCAAGACCTACACTGCTACAGTGTCCTAAGCTGCAACGACCCACGTTCGCATGACCTGAGGACGAGCGGCGTCACCTGGATTGTACCTGGTTCGGGTTCTGAGAGTTGTTCAATTCCCAAAGCTTCAGCCCGGTGCCAGAGTTGACTTGTGATCGAAAGCTTGGTCCAACGGGCTGATGCTTAGAGGGCCCCACAGGCCAAAATGTCCACTACAGCCTAGTTGGTCTGGCACTTCTTGAAGAAAATTAGTAAATTTTTTTCTTAACGAACTTCACTTTTCTTCCGGCAAAATTTCTAATACTTTCTCGGAGGATATTGAACAGCCGTGGACCTCTGATGTTCAGACAATGTTCTTTGATTTGTATACACAAATTTGATTTGATATGATTTGGATACACAAATGCATTATTATTATTATTATTATTATTATTATTATTATTATTATTATTTTATAATTATTACTGAGACATAATTAATATATTATATTTTATATATATTCATAAACTGTTGTATGTTTATAAAATTTGTGTTGTGTTTGCCTGATATCCGCCGCAATGAGCACAAATTAGTGGTAGCCTAGTTGCCCTTCCTAAAAAATATAATACGACTTATTTTGCTTCTAAACAGAGACGTACGCACCCAAGCAACCCACCTAACCCATTGACGCCAATGCATAAAAGGCGTCAATATCACGGTGCTTTGATACAACGATTTTTTTTATGTATTTTTTATGCGAGGTGTTAGGACAAAGGTGACAGCGGGCGCTTCCAGACCCGCCATCTTGGCTCCGAGAGAGGCTGTATCTTGGGAAAGTTCTGCTTTAGACTTACAATGTCTTAGACTGTAAATATATCCCGTCGTGCGGACTACTGCCATTGCCGCTGCTTGTCTCTATCTCTGTGGCTGTTCACCACTGTGTTCCGTGTTTTGGTTGCATATAGCCAACGCCGCAGTTGCCTTTAGCGACAGCTGTGGCTGGATCAAGCGGAGTCTGTGGTTGTCTGCTGCGTTTTCTATGTCGCAAG
>NC_091150.1:33710162-33744533 GCF_040958095.1 Procambarus clarkii | reverse complement strand
TCCTAGAACCCAGTTCCTTCAAAAAAAAAAAAAAAAAAAAAAAATATATATATAATATATAATATATATATATATATATATATATATATATATATATATATATATACATATACAACTGAAAACTCACACCCCAGAAGTGACTCGAACCCATACTCCCAGAAGCAACGCAACTGGTATGTACAAGACGCCTTAATCCACTTGACCATCACGACCGGACATAATGAGGTGATAGCCGAGGCTATATGAACCACCCCACCGCCGGCACTCGGATAGTTATCTTGGGCATAGCATTTTACCAAATCACCTCATTCTTTGGGGCACACGTGAGGAACACAAATGCGAACAAGCCTGAATGGTCAAATGACCATTCAGGCTTGTTCGCATATATACATATATATATATATATCCACATGCTTAACTCTACGTTACATACACACACTCTTTCATCTTACACAACTGCTGATGCTACACACCTGCTGCTGCTGCTACAAACCTGATGCTGCTACACACCTGATGCTGCTACACACCTGCTGCTGCTACACACCTGCTGCTGCTGCTACAAACCTGATGCTGCTACACACCTGATGCTGCTACACACCTGATGCTGCTACACACCTGCTGCTGCTACACACCTTCTGCTGCTGCACACCTTCTGCTGCTACACACCTGCTGCTGCTACACACCTGCTGCTGCTACACACCTGGTGCTGCAACAAACTTGATGCTGCTACACACCTGATGCTGCTACACACCTGCTGCTGCTACACACTTGCTGCTGCTATACACCTGGTGCTGCAACAAACCTGATGCTGCTACACACCTGCTGCTGCTACACACCTGGTGCTGCATCAAACCTGATGCTGCTACACACCTGCTGCTACACACCTGATGCTGCTACACATCTGCTGCTGCTACACACCTGCTGCTGCTACACACCTGCTGCTGCTACACACCTGATGCTGCAACACATCTGCTGCTGCTACACACCTGCTGCTGCTACACACCTGCTGCTGCTACACACCTGATGCTGCTACACACCTGCTGCTGCTACACACCTGCTGCTACACACCTGCTGCTCCTATACCTAATCCTTACACCCTTACACACACACATGACTCACAACACCCCCCCCCCCGTCCCCCATGACCCAAAACGCGCCGCCTGCCGACAACCAGGCGGGGGGGGGGGATATACACCCCCGGGGAACCCCCAGAACCCATTATGACTTGTGCCATGAGCAACACCTGAGCAGGAGGGCCTAATTGTCTCACCTGCTCAGGTGTTGCACACGGTTCTAGTCATAATGTACCCTGCTGGGAAGCAGATAGGCAGGAAGGGAAGCACGTTAGCAGGCAGGGAAGCAGGCAAGGAAGCAGGCAGGGAAGCAGGCAGAGAATAAGGTAGGAAAGCAGGCAGATAAGCAGGCAGGAAAGCAGTCAAAGAATCCGGTAGGGAAGCATTCACGGAAGCAGGCTGGAAAGCAGGTACGGAAGCAGGTAGGGAAGCAGGCAGAGAAACTTGTAGGGAAGCAGGCTGGTTGGCCGGATGGTAGGCAGGCAGGGAAGCAGGCAGGGAAGCGGGTAGGGAAGCAGGTAGGGAAGCAGGCAGGGAAGCTGGTAGGGAAGCAGGTAAGGAAGCTGGCATGGAAGCAGGCAGGGAAACAAAAAGGGAAGTCGGCAGGGAAGCAGGGAAAGAAGCAGGTAGAGAAGCAAGCAGGTAAGGAAGCTGGCAGGGAAGCAGGCAGGGAAGCAGGCAGGGAAGCAGGCAGGGAAGCAGGCAGGGAAGCAGGCAGGGAAGCAGGCAGGGAAGCAGGCAGGGAAGCAGCCAGGAAAGCAGGCAGGAAAGCAGGTAAAGAATCAGGTAGGGAAGCTGGCTGGAAAGCAGGCAGGGAAGCAGGCAGGGAAGCAGGAAGTGAACAGGCAAGGTAGCAGGCAGGAAAGCAGGCAGGGAAGCTGGTAAGGAATCAGGCAGGGAAGCAGGCAGGGAAGCAGACATGGAAGCAGGCAGAGAAGCAGACTGGGAAGCAGGCAGTCAAGCAGGCAAGAAAGCAGGAGGCAAGAAGGCATACAGGGAAGCACTCTGGGAAACAAGCAATGAAGCAGGCAGGGAAGCAGGCAGAAAACCAGGCAAGGAAGCAAGCAGGGACGCAGGCAGGGTAGTAGGCAGGGAAGCAGGCAGGGAAGCAGGCAGGGTAGTGTGACGGTGTTCCCCCCCCCTTATATTTCTCCCACGCCTGCAGTAAGAGTCATGTCCACTTTACCCAAGCGTTCTCTAGGTCGCAGGCATCAATTTGATATATGTGGGAGAGTGGAGTGTTCTCGGAGTGCCGAGAAATTTATAAAACAATAATATTTTGGCCTGTGGTTTAGGCCCTTTAGGAAGCCAAGATGGCGCTGGCTCTCCTGTTTCCCCGCAAAACTGTGTGACGTCAGTGACACCGGATTGGTCACCGACAGCAATGTGGCACAGGGAGCCAATGAAAACCTCCCGTGGCGAATGTGACGTCACGAAGGAAGAGGGGTCCGGTCAGCGCGCTGCGTTGGCGCCATCAGTCAGACACGACACGTCAAGGAGGTTGGACGTGCGAAGATTGGTCCTGTCAGTTTGACAGTTGTTTCCCGCTCCCGTGGATTTTACGCGTCACCTGAAGTCTGCCAGTACTCTGTGAGGTCTTCCTTCGTTCGTGTTGAACCAGAGAGGGAATCGACGGGTATTAAGCAACAAGTGCTCCAGGACAGGTACTGTGCAAGAAGAAGTGAAGTCTGTACAGTGACGTAGGCGACGTCTGAGGCAGTTCACCCATTCGTGACGGTGTAGTGGCTGAACAGAGCCACTGGGTAGCAGAGGAAGAAGAGAACTATTTGGGAATCCGAACGACTGCAGCCGAGACGTAGGCGGGCAGCCGTAGCTGGGAGAAGTCGACGGCCGGGAGACCGACTCCAACCCTACAAGAAGTCGAGGAGGAGCACGGACCTGCTGGGATAAGGCACGGAGACGACGCGCTTACGGTGGGACATTGATTGAGTTCCTGGAGGACACAACAGTGTGTGTGTGGGGGCGTTCCCGACACGAGGCAGGAGCCAGGACCAGGAGCTACAACTCAACTCTCATCGGAGGATAGGGGGAAGTAGGTGTTTCTAGTTTCCCTCCCAATTCCCCTTTAGTCAGCTATATTATTCAGCTATATTATTTAGCCTGAGGATTTTGTATGTCGTGAGCAAGGCTCACCTTTATCACAGTAAGGCACCAGCGTGCAGAGTAGTACTATAAAGGGTACTCACGATACATATATATATATTATTTTTGGTGTGTACAGGCACCCGGATTAATTGATGAATTTACTGTGTTGAGAATGTCTTTCATGAGACTTTAATGTAATCATATAGTGAGAGAATATATATAAATTATGCCAGTATTAGGAAGTTAGGCTATGTGCCCAGTAACTATGTTATTACCATTTATTGATGTCTGATTTATCTATATTATAAATGTCTATGTTCGTGCATTGAATAATCATTCATGTGTGCAGTGATTAATTGTGTTATCGCCCACGAAAGGAAATACTGAGAACTCCAGTGTTAAATACTTCATAAGTTATCATTAAATGAAGGGCAGTGTGTAATACCATGACAGTGAATTATTGTCGCATTTAGTATAGAAATGTTTGTTTGAGCCCAAGATCAGTGTAGCGAAGTAATACGTGCTATTGTCGCAAATATCGAGTGTTCGAACTTCTAGTGGTCTTTGAGAACTTAAAGAAACAGTGCGCGTGACGCCAGAGAAACAAGCAATAAACATTCGCGCAGGGGAAGTCGCCCAGCTGATTATGACAGTGACGAGAGGGGGAGTGTTGCCGACTTAGTGAGTGCATATTATACGTGGGAACGAACGACTCCCGCCTGGATCAGCTGATTGCTTATTGATATGACCTTGTGATGTCTTTGAATGAGTTTTAAGTAAAATACAAAATACGTTTGTGTTTATATCATCCCCTCCATTTATCTTGTGGCTATATAATACCTGAAAGCAGAGAGTGATAGAAGTAAATACCTGCCTGATATCCTGATCTATTGAGTGTGTCCTCGCCAAGGTTACCACAATTCAACTAATCCACTGACGTGTTACTGGACACCGAAAACACCAGTTGGCGACCTTGTGGTTAATAGTAGAGCCCTATTGTTGGGGCGGGCACATAACAGTTAAGTGAACGAGTTGTGTTCCCACTCCTTCTCAATCAGAGGCCGGTTGGGATTGACTGGGATTCTCTCCTGGCGTACAGTGGCGCCGCGAGGATAGAGTGAAGACCCGCAGGGCTACGGTGAGTGACCTTGCGTATAGCTGTTGCTCACACCACCAGAGTGTGGAACAACCTACCCTAACATTGGCGACCTTGCCAGGATTAAGTACTGATACGGTTGCTCACCCGAGTCGAGTATAAACCCTAACATTGGCGACCTTGCCAGGATTAAGTACTGATACGGTTGCTCACCGAGTGAATTCCCCAACATTGGCGACCTTGCCAGGATTAAGTACTGATATGGTTGCTCACCCGAGTCGAGTATAAACCCTAACATTGGCGACCTTGCCAGGATTAAGTACTGATACGGTTGCTCACCGAGTGAATTCCCCAACATTGGCGACCTTGCCAGGATTAAGTACTGATACGGTTGCTCACCGTGTTGGATATCCCCAACATTGGCGACCTTGCCAGGATAACGATCGAAATAAAGGTTGCAGTTGTGGTAGTTGGCAGTGGTGTTAGGTATCAGGTTCAGGTTATCATTCATAGCACAAGATGGAGGATGATAAAGTAACAAGGTTCATTGACACTAGAGATGAACAGGTGCTGGAGGAGTGCACCAAGGCACAGTTACAGGCAATAGCAGACCATTTTGGGATAAAGCTGAGGTCTGTCAGAGTGGGAGAAAGAAGACAGGAGATAATGGCACAGCTCAGGGCACGAGACGAAGCTTTGGGGGAGGAACGGCCACAAACACCTGCCAGTGTGGGAGAACACCTGAGCATTGGTGGGAGCAGCAGGGGATCCAGCGGCAGCAGGCACAGCGTTAAGCTGGAGATAATGAAGCTGCAGCTGGAAGCACAACTGAAGCGGGAAGAGCGAGAAGCAGAAGCGCAGCTGAGGAGAGAAGAAGCACAGCAGCGCAAAGAAGAGCGAGAAGCTGAAGCACAGCTGAAGCGTGAGGAGCGAGAAGCACAGCTGCGCAGGGAAGAACAAGAGCGAGAAGCTAGGATGAGACAGCAGAAGATAGAAGCTAACAAGGAGGTGGAGCTGAAGCGAGCTGAACTAGGACTAGGTGCACCTGCTCCGCTGCAACAGGAAGACCGACGAGTGAGGGAGCGAGATCTGCCGGTCTTTGTACCAAATGAAGCCGAAAGTTTCTTCGACCACTTCGAAAGGGTTGCTGCTTTGAAGAGGTGGCCGAGGGCGGAGTGGGCGGAGTTAGTTCAGGGTAGGCTCACCGGTGAAGCTCGTGAAGCCTACAATATGCTCGACTTCCAAGAGTGCACCAACTACGATACGGTAAAGAGAGCTGTGCTCCATTCTTTCAAGCTCACGCCGGAATGTTACAGGAAGAGGTTTAGGGAATGTACCCGTTCGCCAGGAAAATCTTATGCGGAGACGGCGAGGGACATGGAGAGAAAGTTCCTTAAGTGGCTGGACTCTGAAGGAGCGAGGTCGGTTGAAGAGGTCAAGGGGCTAATAGTCATGGAGAAGTTTATGTCCGTGCTCTCTCCTGAGATCAGGGTGAGAGTAAAGGAGGCGGACATAAAGGACCTGAGGGCCGCAGCCGACAGAGCCGACATGTTGGAAGAAGCCTTACGCCCACGCCGAGAGGGACAGCACCGACCACCCGTATACTCCGGAAACATTTGGAATTATAGAATTACGGATAGATGGAGGACAGGAGCGAGTTTCCCCAAGTCCCACCTCTCGAGTTGGGACAACAGAGGATCGAAGGGTGCTGTGGAGCCGATAAAGAAGTCCCAAGCTGAGAGCTCAGGAGCTGTTGCTGCGACAAAGGAGTCGACGAATGGTGCGAGGAAGACACAGGGAGCGACGGCCTCTGGAGGCAGTGCTAAGGCGAGCGGTGGCGGATGGTCTCCGACGAGGAAGGTGCACTGTTACAATTGCGGAATAATCGGACACGTCGCGCGGGAATGCAGACGCCCTAAGCAGCGGGGGAACGTTGCTTTAGTGAGGTTCGAGGACCAGATGGCCGAGAGGGTGCGGGATGAACCCGTACTGAGTGGGGAGAAGAGAATTCACCCATTCGTGTGTCAGGGAACCGTAAGGATGGGGGACGCAGACCCCATCCCGGTGAAGATATTAAGAGACACTGGGGCCGATTTTACCCTGGTGAGTGAAACCCTGTTCCCCGGGGTTACGAGAGTACCAGTGTGGGGGTGGCAAGTGTGACCACTGTGGGAGGCCCAGTGAGGATGCCCCTACACCAGGTGACTCTGAATTCTGATTATGGCTGCCAGACCCTTGTGGTGGGAGTCTGCATCAATGCCCAAGATGGAGGCACAGGTCATCTTGGGAAATGACACATGTGGAGGATATGTCCTTCCGAATCTCGTGAAAGGCGAGGAGTGCCTAGAGCACTACAAGGAGACGGGCGGAGTGTTAAACGACTGTGGGGACGAGAAGGGAATCGCCCCGGTGGCGTTCCCAGTTTGTGCTGTGATGCCGAGACAGCGCGAAGAACAAGGAGGTTGTGGATCTGATGGGGCTGAGGAGACGTCCGATAGCCTGGGAATCGATCACCTCTTCATAGGACCTGGAGAGCGAGCGGAGGGCGAAGGCAGCCCGAATGGTGAGTTGCAGGTGACCCTCACCAGTTCTCTAGGGGTAGACCGCACTCGTCTTGGAGAGTTGCAGCAGATGGAGTTCCCCGAATTGATTCGTGAGGCCAAAGGAGGACGTGTTGGTCCTGAGAAGGCTACTCATTTTTACATACAGGACGGCATGCTGATGAGACAGTGGAGGCCTGTGAGGATGGAGGCCGGAGAAGCGTCTCTAAGTACGAGGCACCAGGTAGTGTTGCCGGCCCAGTGCAGAGGGGCTGTGTTGGACCTATCGCACTCCGTGGACTCTGCAGGTCACCTGGGGGTGACCAAGACGCAGCGAAAGATCAGGGAACACTTTTACTGGCCAGGTATGGACGCCGAGGTGAGGCGTTATTGTAAGACGTGCTTACCGTGCCAGAGGGCAGGGAAGAGCCAATCCGCGATACCAAAGGCCCCATTGATCCCTGTTCCGGCGTTTGGGCCTGCATTCGAGCGTCTGTTGGTCGACGGGGTGGGTCCGTTGCCCAGGACGAAGCGAGGGAATACCTACCTGATGACGATCATGTGTGCGTCCACCAGATTTCCAGAAGCCGTCCCGATGCGACGTTTGACGTCGAAAGGAGTAGCCGGACAACTACAACGATTATTCTCTTGGGTGGGGATGCCCAGAGAAATTCAGACAGACTGCGGAAGTATATTCCAGTCTAAGTGGTTCCGACAGACGGTGACAGGTTGGGGAGTGACTCAGATTCGGTAGTCGCCCTACCGACCGCAGTCGCAAGGGGCGATCGAAAGATTTCATTCCACCTTGAAGACCGTTCTGAGAGTGTTCTGCGCAGAACAGGGGGCTGAGTGGGATGAGGCTGTATACCCCGCGCTGTTTGCCATACGTAACGCGGTGGTAGAATCATTAGGTTTCTCACCTTTCCAGCTGGTGTATGGACACGAGGTGCGAAGTCCTCTGTCCATGCTGAAGGAACAATGGACACCGGGAGTGACCGTGGGAACGGTGAATGAATATGTCCAAAAGTTCAAAGAGCGTCTCACTCTAGCGAAGGAACTAGCTGGGAAACATCTGAAGGAGGCTCAGCGTAAGATGTCGGAGTGGTACGACAAGAGAGCTACACCGAGGGAGTTCCAGGTCGGGTCCCAGGTGATGGTTTTGCTGCCGGGTAAAGGTAGGATGACCGAGTCGCGGTTCGAGGGACCATACCAGGTGCTGCGGCGGTTGGGTCCTGTATCATATGAAATTGGGAAGCCGGATAGACCCCGCAAGAAACAGGTGTGTCACGTAGACCGCCTGAAACCTTTCTTCCCTGTGGAAGGAGGAGCCGCCAGGCAGGACGGAACGGTGACCCGAGAACCCCAGCAGAAGACGGTTCTGTGCGTGCAGGTGGACCAGGAACTTCCGGAGGAGGAAGGAAAGTGGTCCAGGGCGGACGGCACCCGTCTCACCAACACTGAGAGTCTGGCGAAGATCGAGGACAAGCTACTACATCTGGAAGGGCAACAGAGCGCGGACCTGACGAACCTACTGAGGGAGAATGCCTCCCTCTTTACCGACGTGCCCCGACGCCACAAGAGTGTAACGCACGAAGTAGAGGTGAGGAACGCCAGGCCAGTCAAGCAGAGCGCATATAGGGTGAGCCCGGAGAAGCGGGAGCTGATGAGAAAGGAGGTGGAGTATCTGCTTGAGAACGATCTTGCGGAGCCCAGTAAAAGTGAGTGGAGTTCCCCATGCTTGTTGGTGAGGAAAAGCGACGGTACCTTCCGCTTTTGTACAGATTACAGGAGGGTGAACTCCATCACAGTGGCAGATTCTCACCCCATGCCAAGAGTGAGCGATTGCATTGACCAGGTGGGCAGTGCAAGGTACGTATCCAAGGTCGATCTGCTCAAGGGGTACTACCAGATCTCTTTGACTCCTGAGGCCAGGAAAATATCAGCTTTCGCAACTCCTGACGGGCTGTACCAATACAAGGTGTTACCCTTTGGAATGAAAAACAGCGGTAGCTGTTTCCAGCGCGTGATGAATGAGTTGTTAAGGGGTGCCGCAGGCTGCACAGTATACATCGATGACATCGTCGTGTACGCCGACGATTGGAAGACGCACCTGGAGAGACTCAAGGAATTGTTTAGGAGGCTAGAGGAGGCTAACTTGACTGTAAATTTGGCCAAGAGCGAGTTTGGGAAGGCCCACTTAGAGTACCTTGGTTTTGTCATCGGCCAAGGTGAAGTCACCCCTGTAGATCACAAAGTATCAGCCATTAAGGAATACCCCGTGCCCAGAATGCGTAAAGAGTTGCTAAGGTATCTCGGGATGATAGGGTACTATCGTGGGTTCTGCAGGAATTTTTCCACGGTAGCGCATCCCCTGACCGAGCTACTCTCCAAGAATGTACGGTGGAGATGGGAAGAGGCCTGCCAAGAGTCTTTTGAAAAGACCAAGAAATTGTTGACAGAGGTCCCGGTATTAACATCCCCAGATTTCTCAGCCGGATTCATCCTGTACGTAGACGCCAGCGACGTTGGGATAGGGGCCATGTTGACTCAAGAGAGGAGTGGGGTACATAGGCCAGTAGCGTTCTACTCGAAGTTTGTGAAATACCAGCGGGCCTATAGTACCGTTGAGAAAGAGGCATTGGCGCTAGTTATGGCCCTGAAGCACTCTGATGTGTACGTGGGAGGAGGGGCGAGACCTGTTCTGGTGTTCACAGATCACAACCCTCTCACCTTTTTGTACAAAATGAAGAACTCCAACCAACGTCTGACGAGGTGGGCGTTGTTACTGCAAGAGTACCGGCTGGACATCAAGCACATCAAGGGGAAGGACAACGTGGTAGCAGATGCCCTGTCCCGTATACACTAACCAGACATGACTCTTATTTTAAGGGGAGGGGTATGTGACGGTGTTCCCCCCCTTATATTTCTCCCACGCCTGCAGTAAGAGTCATGTTCACTTTACCCAAGCGTTCTCTAGGTCGCAGGCATCAATTTGATATATGTGGGAGAGTGGAGTGTTCTCGGAGTGCCGAGAAATTTATAAAAGAATAATATTTTGGCCTGTGGTTTAGGCCCTTTAGGAAGCCAAGATGGCGCTGGCTCTCCTGTTTCCCCGCTAAAACTGTGTGACGTCAGTGACACCGGATTGGTCACCGACAGCAATGTGGCACAGGGAGCCAATGAAAACCTCCCGTGGCGAATGTGACGTCACGAAGGAAGGGGGGTCCGGTCAGCGCGCTGCGTTGGCGCCATCAGTCAGACACGACACGTCAAGGAGGTTGGACGTGCGAAGATTGGTCCTGTCAGTTTGACAGTTGTTTCCCGCTCCTGTGGATTTTACGCGTCACCTGAAGTCTGCCAGTACTCTGTTAGGTCTTCCTTCGTTCATGTGTTGAACCAGAGAGGGAATCGACGAATATTGAGTAACAAGTGCTCCAGGACAGGTACTGTGCAAGATGAAGTGAAGTCTGTGCAGTGACGTAGGCGACGTCTGAGGCAGTTCACCCATTCGTGACGGTGTAGTGGCTGAACAGAGCCACTGGGTAGCAGAGGAAGAAGAGAACTATTTGGGAATCCGAACGACTGCAGCCGAGACGTAGGCGGGCAGCCGTAGCTGGGAGAAGTCGACGGCCGGGAGACCGACTCCAACCCTACAAGAAGTCGAGGAGGAGCACGGACCTGCTGGGATAAGGCACGGAGACAACGCGCTTACGGTGGGACATTGATTGAGTTCCTGGAGGACACGACAGTGTGTGTGTGGGGGCGTTCCCGACACGAGGCAGGAACCAGGACCAGGAGCTACAACTCAACTCTCATCGGAGGATAGGGGAAGTAGGTGTTTCTAGTTTCCCTCCCAATTCCCCTTTAGTCAGCTATATTATTCAGCTATATTATTTAGCCTGAGGATTTTGTATGTCGTGAGCAAGGCTCACCTATATCACAGTAAGGCACCAGTGTGCAGAGTGGTACTATAAAGGGTACTCACGATACATATATATATTATTATTGGTGTGTACAGGCACCCGGATTAATTGATGAATTTACTGTGTTGAGAATGTCTTTCATGAGACTTTAATGTAATCATATAGTGAGAGAATATATATAATATTATGCCAGTACTTGGAAGTTAGGCTATGTGCCCAGTAACTATGTTATTACCATTTATTGATGTCTGATTTATCTATATTATATATGACTATGTTCGTGCATTGAATAATCATTCATGTGTGCAGTGATTAATTGTGTTATCGCCCACGAAAGGAAATACTGAGAACTCCAGTGTTAAATACTTCATAAGTTATCATTAAATGAAGGGCAGTGTGTAATACCATGACAGTGAATTATTGTCGCATTTATTATAGAAATGTTTGTTTGAGCCCAAGATCAGTGTAGCGAAGTAATACGTGCTATTGTCGCAAATATCGAGTGTTCGAACTTCTAGTGGTCTTTGAGAACTTAAAGAAACAGCGCGCGTGACACCAGAGAAACAAGCAATAAACATTCGCGCAGGGGAAGTCGCCCAGCTGATTATGACAGTGACGAGAGGGGGAGTGTTGCCGACTTAGTGAGTGCATATATATGTGGGAACGAACGACTCCCGCCTGGATCAGCTGATTGTTTATTGATATGACCTTGTGATGTCTTTGAATGAGTTTTAAGTAAAATACAAAATACGTTTGTGTTTATATCATCCCCTCCATTTATCTTGTGGCTATATAATACCTGAAAGCAGAGAGTGATAGAAGTAAATACCTGCCTGATATCCTGATCTATTGAGTGTGTCCTCGCCAAGGTTACCACAATTCAACTAATCCACTGACGTGTTACTGGACACCGAAAACACCAGTTGGCGACCTTGTGGTTAATAGTAGAGCCCTATTGTTGGGGCGGGCACATAACAGTTAAGTGAACGAGTTGTGTTCCCACTCCTTCTCAATCAGAGGCCGGTTGGGATTGACTGGGATACTCTCCTGGCGTACAGTGGCGCCGCGAGGATAGAGTGAAGACCCGCAGGGCTACGGTGAGTGACCTTGAGTATAGCTGTTGCTCACACCACCAGAGTGTGGAACAACCTACCCTAACATTGGCGACCTTGCCAGGATTAAGTACTGATACAGTTGCTCACCCGAGTCGAGTATAAACCCTAACATTGGCGACCTTGCCAGGATTAAGTACTGATACGGTTGCTTACCGAGTGAATTCCCCAACAGTAGTAGGCAGGGAAGCATGCAAGGATGCAGGCAGGGAAGTAGGCAGGGAAACAGGCAAGAAAGCAGTCAGTGAAACAGGTAAGGAAGGTAGGCAGGCAAGGAAGCAGGCAGAAGGCATGCATGGAAGCAGGTAGGCCGGCAGGAAAGCAAGCAGGGGAAGCATGTAAGGAAGCAGGCCGGGAAGCAGGCAGTGATGCAGGCAGGGAAGCAGGCAAGGAAGCAGTCAAGGAAGCTGTCATGGAAGCAGCAGGGAAGCAGGCAAGGAAACAGGCAGGGATGCAGGCAGGGATTGAGGCAGGGAAGCAGGCAGGGAAGCAGGCAGGGAAGCAGGCAAAGGAAGCAGGCAAGGAAGTAGGCAGGGAAGCAGTCAGGGGAGCAGACAAGAAAGCAGGCAGGGAAGCAGGCAAGGAAGCCGGCAAGGAAGCAGGCAGGAAAGCAGGCAGGGAAGAAGTCAGGGAAGCAGGCTGGGAAGCAGGCAGGGAAGCAGGCAGGGAAGCAGGCAGGCAGACAGGGAAACAGGTAGTGAAGCAGGCAGAAGGCAGGTAGGGAAGCAGAATGGCAGGAAGCGAAGAAGGTAGGGGAAGCAGACAGGAAGGCAGCCAGTGAGGCAGGTAGGGAAACAGGCAGGGAAGCAGGGATGTAGACAGGGAAGACTTTAAGCAAGCAGGGAAGCAGGCAAGTAGGCAAACAGGCAGGGAAGCATGCAGGGATGCTTGCAGGGAAGCTAGCAGGGAAGCAGGTAGGTAGGCAGGGAAGCATGCAGGGATGCAGGCAGGGAAGCAGGCAGAGAAGAAGGCAGGGAAGGCAGGAAGGGAGACAGGAAAGCAGGCAAGGAAGGCAGGCAGGCAGGCAGGCAGGCAGGCAGGCAGGCAGGTAGGCAGAGAAGCTGGCAGGGAAGCAGGCAGGGAAGCAGGCAGGGAAGCAAGCATGCAGACAGGCAGGCAGGGAAGCTGGCAGTAGGCAGGTATGAAGGTAAGCAGACAGGAAAACAGGGAAGCATGAGGCAGGGAAGTGGACGGGGAGACAGGGACGTGGTCGTAACATACTTGGTCCAGGGGTACGCGTGTGAGGACGGAGGTGTGGTCAGAGAGCAGAGGCAGCAGGCACGATGTCTGCGGTGGGAGAGAAGGGATGTCGTGAGGGAAGAGCAGGAAAAATACAAGAGGAGGAGAAGAAAGGCAAGAAGATGACAGAGGCAAGGAAAGTGGCAATAGGACGAGAGGTAAAAAGTGCACTTTACAATATAAACTGGGAATCTGAATTCAGTAATACATATGATATAAATTCATTAGCAGATATCGTCCTATCGAACAGTGTAAGCCTCTACAACCCACTCTGGCCTCTACTCACCAAGCAAGCAGCTGCCAAACGATTAAGCAAACTCTGGCTTACAAGTAACATACTGAAAGTGATTAACAAGAAATACGAAAATCGAAAAAACATGATTGGCCTAGTTACAGAAGAAGTAGTTAAGAGATACTCATCAATATTTACCAGTACAATAAGAAGGGCTAAACTTTGAGAGTGAATTGAAAGAAACTAAAAGAAACATGAAAAGCCCATGATAAGCCATATCTAACATCCTAGGATGTAATGAACAAGCACATAACAAGCAGATCAAACTCTCCAAGGATGGGTGCTCACTTGCAACGGACTTAGAAACAACAACTGAATTTAATAGCTTCATTTCATCAATTGGTGCCAACCTTGACAGAACAACCCCAGAGACCCAGACACATGTTATTACATATCTCACCGACAGGTACCCAAACTCTCTAATCCTTTTACCACTCAGCCCCATAGACTAAATATCCATAATTTACTTACTTAAACCCAAAGCTGGGAACTTTAGTGAAATACGGACTATGGTATATAAAAGTGCCACTCATGCCCTCCCACCACCCTTAGCTCTGATATTCATCAAATCTCTATGGTGTCAAACTTTTCTTGATATTCTCAAAAAATCACGAGTAATGCTAATTCATAAAGCAGCAACTTACATAATCACCTACAGACCAATAACAAATCTATCGATACTATAAAGAATACATGAACAAGTATATTAACAAACAGCTCTACTCCTACCATGTAAAATGTAATATATTAAGTCCCTGCCAGTTCGGCTCCGTTCTCAAAAGAGTACATTAATACCATAATTGAATTACTTTCTTTGGCCGGAACACTATGCGTGTTAGGGGATTTGCACGAATGTAAAAATACCACTCTTTTGTAATCTCCCAAACCCATTGTACCATCTTGTAAATCATAATAATTATTATTAAATATTATAATTAGTCTGCTTGAAATAATCTGCACAGCTTTTGACAAAAATGAGTTCCCAATTGGCTTCTTCATTGACCTGAGCCATTGATATTGTAAACCATAACTTCCTCTTAAACTTCACCACTGTGGAATCCGAAGCCTCGCTCTGAACTATATTCGTTCCTATCTTAGTGACTGACCTCAGTGACATAGCCTCCTTCACCCAACCATAAACTCTAGGAGCGCCACAAGGCAGCACCTTGGAATATCTCCTATTTTTTTATATACGTCAATGATTTACCAAATGTCTCTAACATTCTTGAACCTATACTATTTGCTAATGATACTACGTTCATCTGTTAAGACCCCAACCCCACACACACTAAAAATATTGATATAACGAGTTAAAAAAGTCCACTCTTGCATGTCCAACAACAAACTAACACTAACATTGAAAAGATCAACTACCTTTCATTTGGAAGTATATCACCAAACCAAATTCAACTTCAGATAGACAATATTAACATTACCAATATAAATGATGGAAAGTTCTTTAACCTATACATGACAAGAAACTAAACTTCAGCGCCCACATACAACATATAGCCAAAAATGTTTCGATATACTCTAAAATCAGATATTATGTTCCTCATTGTGCTCTCCTTTCATTATACTACATACTAATCTATTCCTATCTTACACACGGTATCTCTGCATGTGGTTCAACCACTGCAAATTATCCCACGCCTATCATCACCCAGCAAATGTCTGCTATCAGACATATAACAAACTCTTTCTTCACACAACACACAGCTTCTCTGTTTAAATCCCTAAACATGCTGAAACACTCACTCCATACATTCTTTTGTGCTATTTACCTGTATAAAACCCTTGTTCCTAAATGTTAATCATGATCTCAAACTCTTCTTTCATATATGTAATACAACACATGACCACCGCACCAGAAATAAATACATCTTTGACATCCCCAGAATCCAACTAATTCTGAGCAAATACCCCATGCAAATAAAATGACCCAATGTATAGAACTTACTCCCTAATGAATTAAAACAAATTCCAACCCATGCTTTATTCAAAAGTAAAACCAAAATGTTCCTAATTTCATCATCATAGTTGCCCACCTTGTACTTCAAACCCACACTGTATCTTGTGCTACCCACTCCTCCAATACTATTACTGAACATATGCAACTTCACCAGTGTAATCATTCCCATCAACTTATATTGAAGTTATTATGTTGAATATTGCTACAATGTACCTATTAATAATCTTATCTTATCTTATCTTTTTTGTTTTAGATATATACACGAGTTGATAAATTCTTGCACGCCACTAGTACGCATAGCGTTTCAGGCAGGTCCCTGGAATACGATATCCCGCCGCGAAGAATCGTTTTTACAACCAGGTATACATTTTACTGTTGCGTTAAACAGAGGCTAAAATTTAGGATTTGCGCCAGTAAATCCTCCCCGGCCAGGATACGAACCCCATGACAGCGCTCGCGGAATGCCAGGCGAGTGTCTTACCACTGCACCACGGAGACTGTTTGTCTGTTTGATTAAGCACCTGCTGGACACGCTGTGCGAAAAACCCCCAATGTTATGTACTCTCACAAACCCAATGTTATGTACTCTCACAAACCCAATGTTATGTACTCTCACAAACCCAATGTTATGTACTCTCACAAACCCAATGTTATGTAATCTCACAAACCCAATGTTATGTACTCTCACAAACCCAATGATATGTAATCTCACAAACCCAATGTTATGTACTCTCACAAACCCAATGTTATGTACTCTAACAATCCCAATGTTATGTACTCTAACAATCCCAATGTTATGTTCTCTAACAATCCCAATGTTATGTACTCTCACAAACCCAATGTTATGTACTCTCACAAACCCAATGTTATGTACTCTCACAAACCCAATGTTATGTACTCTAACAATCCCAATGTTATGTACTCTAACAATCCCAATGTTATGTACTCTAACAATCCCAATGTTATGTACTCTAACAATCCCAATGTTATGTTCTCTAACAATCCCAATGTTATGTACTCTCACAAACCCAATGTTATGTACTCTCACAAACCCAATGTTATGTACTCTCACAAACCCAATGTTATGTTCTCTAACAATCCCAATGTTATGTACTCTCACAAACCCAATGTTATGTACTCTCACAAACCCAATGTTATGTACTCTCACAAACCCAATGTTATGTTCTCTAACAACCCCAATGTTATGTACTCTCACAAACCCAATGTTATCTACTCTCACAAACCCAATGTTATGTACTCTCACAAACCCAATGTTATGTACTCTCACAAACCCAATGTTATGTACTCTCACAAACCCAATAATATTGTAATATTAATAAATGCTATGCCCTTACTAACACATTGGTAATGCTTCATAACTAATATTATAAGATACGATTCCCATATTTAAGAGATTGCTAGTTGAAAAGTGTCATGGAGGCTGAGCCGTCCGTGTCAGGGACTCCTCACAAGGCTGTGGATTATTTTCCACACTCTTTGTATATCCATATAGCTATCCATCTATTTTTGTGTCCATCCATCTGTGCATCCATATATTTATCCAAGCTTTCCCTCCATCTATCTATCGTCCAACAACTTGGGCTGGATGGTAGAGCGACGGTCTCGCTTCATGCAGGTCGGCATTCAATCCCTGACCGTCCAAGTGGTTGGGCACCATTCCTTCCTCCCATCGTATCCCAAATCTTTATCCTGATCCCTTCCAAGTGATCTTCCCTTCCCTTCCCTTCACCCAAAGTAGATGATAATATCCATCTATCTCTCTTATTTTCTATCCATGTATCTTGTTTTCTTCCCATGAGTCTTATTTTCTGTCCATCTATCTGTCCATTCATCTATCTATCACTTTATCTAACAATCCCTCTATCTATCCATTCGCCTATCAATTTATCTAACAATTGCCTATTCGCCTATCTTTTTATGCATATAGAAAGTTATAGATAGGGGTTTTGAATATACAGATAGATGTAGTAGTAGGCATCCATCAGTCTCCTGAGACTGATGGATGCCTACTACTATACTACAATAGATAGGGATTATATAATTTGTAAGTTATAGATAGGAGCTATAATGTCTGTAGGTTATAGATAGTGGTTATAGAACATATACGTCAAAGATAGATGTTATTATATGTCTTGTGGCCCACGTTCCCCCTCCTTGGCACTCACCTTGGCACCCACACACATCTTGGCACCCGGGCCACAGAAGGGGCCTCAGTGACGATGACGGAGGAGCCACTCACCAAGGGCCGCCTCTGTGCAGAGTGAAGTACAGCCAGGACACCCGGCAAGGACACGTCTGGGAACACAGACTCCCGCTCCCAGTCCACCACAAAACTGCTCCACAAACAAATAACGTCGCCTTTGGGAGGCTCTCTTTATGGCACCATACCTGAGGTGCAGGGCTATGTTGCCAGACCCAAATCTTACCTCTTAAATACATACTCTGGCCTCAGCTCACGTCATGGCCGTCGTTGTGGAAGCAGTCGTCACCCTAGCAGACCCAGACCTTGTTGTTCACGGCTTACAACAGCCCTGACATGGGTTTACTAGGTTCTTCTCATGTTGCACCGCTTGTTGTCACTGGTTGACTAGCTGCCACACCTTCAGGCACGTCACAGCCTCACTCTCACTTATTGTGTCCACAGAGTAGTGGACGTCTAAATATACTTCAGTCCATTACTATTGTTTGGCAGACTCAAAATGCTAATTTGGAATATTATTCTCAAAGATGTACAATATGGAGTTCAAAACCATTTGAGTATCTTCTACATTCTTCAGGCCGTTACAAAGATAACGAGATGTGCAAATACTCTGCATATTTTAAACCAACGATATATAATACAATGAAGTTTTAACTTGAGTATATTCTCTGTTTAGGACAAAGTTATTATTATTGGAATCACAATATGCTTTCAGGCCATGACAAATATCAACATAATAATTAAAGTGACGAGAGATGGTTGTAAAATCACGACAATTCCACAGCAGGACAACAACCTGTAGTTCACTGTTCACCTTGTCACTCTCCCTGTGATCTTCACTGCACAGGACTGGAATTAACACAAACTGCAGTTAGTATTGATTTAAGGTGCGAAGTGGCCCTTCATTCTGGCCCTCCTCCACTCCGGTAAAACTTGAGGTTCTTGCCCCCAACCCCCACACTCTCCTGCTCAGCCATTCCAACTCGTAAGCTGCAGGAATCACTAATTAATCTTTTAGAAGTCCATCACGGCCGCTCCGTGAGGCACCGGCCAGTGTCTCCTGTCCACCAGGCGCAACATTCATCAAATTCTCGGAGCACTCCACAACACGACCACTCCTCAACACGACCTCTCCTCAACACGACCACTCCTCAACACAACCACTCCTCAACACGACCACTCCTCAACACGACCACTCCTCAACACGACCACTCCTCAACACGACCACTCCTCAACACGACCACTCCTCAACACGACCACTCCTCAACACGACCACTCCTCAACACGACCACTCCTCAACACGACCACTCCTCAACACGACCACTCCTCAACAAGACCACTCCTCAACACGACCATTCCTCAACACAACCTCTCCTCAACACGACCTTTCCTCAACACGACCACTCACCAACACGACCTCTCCTCAACACGACCTCTCCTCAACACGACCTCTCCTCAACACGACCACTCCCCAACACGACCTCTCTTCAGCACGACCTCTCCTCAACACGACCACTCCTCAACACGACCACTCCTCAACACGACCTCTCCTCAACACGACCACTCCTCAACACGACGACTCCCCAACACGACCTCTCCTCAACACGACCTCTCCTCAACACGACCTCTCCTCAACACGACCTCTCCTCAACACGACCTCTCCTCAACACGACCACTCCTCAACACGACCTCTCCTCAACACGACCTCTCCTCAACACGACCACTCCTGAACACGACCTCTCCTCAACACGACCACTCCTCAACACAACCACTCCTCAACACGACCACACCTCAACACGACCTCTCCTCAACACGACCTCTCCTCAACACAACCACTCCTCAACACGACCACACCTCAACACGACCTCTCCTCAACACGACCTCTCCTCAACACGACCTCTCCTCAACACGACCTCTCCTCAACACGACCACTCCACAACACAACCACTCCTCAACACGACCACTCCTCAAAACGACCTCTCCTCAACACGACCACTCCTCAACACGACCACTCCTCAACACGACCACTCCTCAACAAGACCTCTCCTCAACACGACCTCTCCTCAACATGACCACTCCTGAACACGACCTCTCCTCAACACGACCACTCCTCAACACGACCTCTCCTCAACATGACCACTCCTGAACACGACCTCTCCTCAACACGACCACTCCTCAACACGACCACTCCTCAACACGACCTCTCCTCAACATGACCACTCCTGAACACGACCTCTCCTCAACACGACCACTCCTCAACACGACCTCTCCTCAACACGACCACTCCTCAACAAGACCTCTCCTCAACACGACCATTCCTCAACACGACCTCTCCTCAACACGACCTCTCCTCAACACGACCTCTCCTCAACACGACCACTCCTCAACACGACCTCTCCTCAACACGACCACTCCTCAACACGACCTCTCTTCAACACGACCTGTCCTCAACACGACCTCTCATCAACACGACCTCTCCTCAACACGACCTCTCCTCAACACGACCACTCCTCAACACGACCTCTCATCAACACGACCTCTCCTCAACACGACCTCTCCTCAACACGACCTCTCCTCAACACGACCACTCCTCAACACGACCTCTCATCAACACGACCTCTCCTCAACACGACCTCTCCTCAACATGACCACTGCTCAACACGACCACTCCTCAACACGACAACTCCTCAACATGACCACTCCTCAACACGACCACTCCTCAACACGACAACTCCTCAACACGACCTCTCCTCAACACGACCACTCCTCAACACGACCACTCCTCAACACGATCACTCCTCAACACGACCTCTCCTCAACACGACCACTACTCAACACGACCTCTCCTCAACACGACCACTCCTCAACACGAACACTTATCAACACGACCTCTCCTCAACACGACCTCTCCTCAACTCGATCACTTATCAACACGACCACTCCTCAACACGACCACTCCTCAACACGACAACTCCTCAACACGACCTCTCCTCAACACGACCACTCCTCAACACGACCACTCCTCAACACGATCACTCCTCAACACGACCACTCCTCAACACGACCACTACTCAACACGACCTCTCCTCAACACGACCACTCCTCAACACGAACACTTATCAACACGACCTCTCCTCAACACGACCTCTCCTCAACTCGATCACTTATCAACACGACCACTCCTCAACACGACCACTCCTCAACACGACCACTCCTCAACACGACCACTCTTCAACACGACCTCTCCTCAACACGACCACTCCTCAACACGAACACTTATCAACACGACCTCTCCTCAACACGACCTCTCCTCAACACGACCACTCCTCAACACGACCACTCCTCAACACGACCACTCCTCAACACGACCACTCCTCAACACGACCACTCCTCAACACGACCTCTCCTCAACACGACCACTCCTCAACACGAACACTTATCAACACGACCTCTCCTCAACACGACCTCTCCTCAACTCGATCACTTATCAACACGACCTCTCCTCAACACGGCCTCTCCTCCTCGACCACGACACGTGATGGTCTGGTGGTGTGTTGCTTGTCCACGTGACGGTCTGGTAGTGTGTTGCTTGCCCACGTGAGAGTCTGGTGGTGTGTTTCTTGTCCACGTGATGGTTTGGTAGTGTGTTGCTTGTCCACATGAGAGTCTGGTGGTGTGTTGCTTGTCCACGTGTTGGTCTGGTAGTGTGTTGCTTGTCCACGTGAGGGTCTGGTGGTGTGTTGCTTGTCCACGTGACGGTCTGGTAGTGTGTTGCTTGTCCACGTGATGGTCTGGTAGTGTGTTGCTTGCCCACGTGACGGTCTGGTGGTGTGTTGCTTGTCCACGTGAAGGTCTGGTAGTGTGTTGCTTGTCCACGTGACGGTCTGGTGGTGTGTTGCTTGTCCACGTGACGGTCTGGTGGTGCGTTGCTTGTCCACGTGAGGGTCTGGTGGTGTGTTGCTTGTCCACGTGAGGGTCTGGTGGTGTGTTGCTTGCCCACGTGAGAGTCTGGTGGTGTGTTTCTTGTCCACGTGATGGTTTGGTAGTGTGTTGCTTGTCCACGTGAGAGTCTGGTGGTGTGTTGCTTGTCCACGTGAGGGTCTGGTAGTGTGTTGCTTGCCCACGTGAGAGTCTGGTGGTGTGTTTCTTGTCCACGTGTTGGTCTGGTAGTGTGTTGCTTGTCCACGTGACGGTCTGGTGGTGTGTTGCTTGTCCACGTGAGGGTCTGGTAGTGTGTTGCTTGTTCACGTGAGAGTCTGGTGGTGTGTTGCTTGTCCACGTGATGGTCTGGTGGTGTGTTGCTTGTCCACGTGTGGGTCTGGTGGTGTGTTGCTTGTCCACGTGAGGGTCTGGTGGTGTGTTGCTTGTCCACGTGAGAGTCTGGTGGTGTGTTGCTTGTCCACGTGATGGTCTGTTGGTGTGTTGCTTGTCCACGTGAGGGTCTGGTGGTGTGTTGCTTGTCCACGTGAGAGTCTGGTGGTGTGTTTCTTGTCCACGTGATGGTCTGGTGGTGTGTTGCTTGTCCACGTGAGGGTCTGGTGGTGTGTTGCTTGTCCACGTGAGAGTCTGGTGGTGTGTTGCTTGTCCACGTGAGAGTCTGGTGGTGTGTTGCTTGTCCACGTGAGAGTCTGGTGGTGTGTTGCTTGTCCACGTGAGAGTCTGGTAGTGTGTTGCTTGTCCACGTGAGAGTCTGGTGGTGTGTTGCTTGTCCACGTGATGGTCTGGTAGTGTGTTGCTTGTCCACGTGAGAGTCTGGTGGTGTGTTGCTTGTCCACGTGATGGTCTGGTAGTGTGTTGCTTGTCCACGTGATGGTTTGGTAGTGTGTTGCTTGTCCACGTGAGGGTCTTGTGGTGTGTTTCGTGTCCACGTGATGGTTTGGTAGTGTGTTGCTTGCTCACGTGAGTGTCTGGCAGTGTGTTGCTTGTCCACGTGAGAGTCTGGAAGTGTGTTGCTTGTCCACGTGAGAGTCTGGTAGTGTGTTGCTTGTCCACGTGAGGGTCTTGTGGTGTGTTGCTTGTCCACGTGAGAGTCTGGCAGTGTGTTGCTTGTCCACGTGAGGGTCTTGTGGTGTGTTACTTGCTCACGTGAGAGTCTGGTAGTGTGTTGCTTGCTCACGTGAGAGTCTGGTAGTGTGTTGCTTGTCCACGTGAGAGTCTGGTGGTGTGTTGCTTGTCCACGTGAGAGTCTGGTAGTGTGTTGCTTGTCCACGTGAGGGTCTGGTAGTGTGTTGCTTGTCCACGTGAGGGTCTGGTGGTGTGTTGCTTGCTCACGTGAGAGTCTGGTAGTGTGTTGCTTGCTCACGTGAGAGTCTGGTAGTGTGTTGCTTGTCCACGTGAGAGTCTGGTGGTGTGTTGCTTGTCCACGTGAGAGTCTGGTGGTGTGTTGCTTGTCCACGTGAGGGTCTGGTAGTGTGTTGCTTGTCCACGTGAGAGTCTGGTGGTGTGTTGCTTGTCCACGTGAGAGTCTGGTGGTGTGTTGCTTGTCCACGTGAGAGTCTGGTGGTGTGTTGCTTGTCCACGTGAGGGTCTGGTAGTGTGTTGCTTGTCCACGTGAGGGTCTGGTAGTGTGTTGCTTGTCCACGTGAGAGTCTGGTGGTGTGTTGCTTGTCCACGTGAGAGTCTGGTGTGTGTGTTGCTTGTCCACGTGAGAGTCTGGTGGTGTGTTGCTTGTCCACGTGAGAGTCTGGTGGTGTGTTGCTTGTCCACGTGAGAGTCTGGTGGTGTGTTGCTTGTCCACGTGAGAGTCTGGTGGTGTGTTGCTTGTCCACGTGAGAGTCTGGTGGTGTGTTGCTTGTCCGCGTGATGGTCTGGTGGTGTGTTGCTTGTCCACGTGAGAGTCTGGTAGTGTGTTGCTTGTCCACGTGATGGTCTGGTAGTGTGTTGCTTGTCCACGTGATGGTCTGGTAGTGTGTTGCTTGTCCACGTGATGGTCTGGTAGTGTGTTGCTTGTCCACGTGATGGTCTGGTAGTGTGTTGCTTGTCCGCGTGATGGTCTGGTGGTGTGTTGCTTGTCCACGTGAGAGTCTGGTAGTGTGTTGCTTGTCCACGTGATGGTCTGGTAGTGTGTTGCTTGTCCACGTGATGGTCTGGTAGTGTGTTGCTTGTCCGCGTGATGGTCTGGTGGTGTGTTGCTTGTCCACGTGAGAGTCTGGTAGTGTGTTGCTTGTCCACGTGATGGTCTGGTAGTGTGTTGCTTGTCCACGTGATGGTCTGGTAGTGTGTTGCTTGTCCACGTGATGGTCTGGTAGTGTGTTGCTTGTCCACGTGATGGTCTGGTAATGTGTTGCTTGTCCACGTGATGGTCTGGTAGTGTGTTGCTTGTCCACGTGATGGTCTGGTAGTGTGTTGCTTGTCCACGTGATGGTCTGGTGGTGTGTTGCTTGTCGTTCTGGTGAATAAACACCCTCCATTCTCACTCCTCATTAGTGTCGTTCCGTAAACGATGGAACAGTTCCGTATGAAAAAAATATTATTGGGGAAAGTCTGAGATGTTCGTGGTGATATTCATCTTCTGGATGACTGAACACTACAGGTGGTGGAGGAGTGATGCTACTAGCTAAAACCCTAAGATTAATGTGATTAACCTTTTGTTATGGAATGGTTGGCGCTCGGCTCTAGGGGGACACCACATACTGGTGACACCTTCTTCGTCATGCCCCTTCATAGCGGTGAACGGCAGGACAACCTCCCCCTAGTGACCCTTCGTCATGCCCCTTCATAGCGGTGAACGGCAGGACAACCTCCCCCTAGTGACCCTTCGTCATGCCCCTTCATAGCGGTGAACGGCAGGACAACCTCCCCCTAGTGACCCTTCGTCATGCCCCTTCATAGCGGTGAACGGCAGGACAACCTCCCCCTAGTGACCCTTCGTCATGCCCCTTCATAGCGGTGAACGGCAGGACAACCTCCCCCTAGTGACCCTTCGTCATGCCCCTTCATAGCGGTGAACGGCAGGACAACCTCCCCCTAGTGACCGTAAAGATGGCATTTGTGTCTTGATTTTTCCCACCTCAACTGTCACTATGAAAAAGTGATGAATCCTTCACCGGTCCTTGTAAGTTAATAGCAATTTGGAGAATGTTTAAAATCCTCGGGAATACTTTTCTACCCAAGTCTTTACCCAGGTTTGTGTGTCTTTTTAAACGACCTCCACTTGCTGTGGGTGATCGCTGGCAGGATGATGATATTCTGGACATGAGGATGATTGGCTGCAGGAGCTCCACACATCCTGACTTACATGGCCAGCAAGTGTTAAACAGTCTCCCCGTAAGTTACCAGAAGTTGCATTTTTTTCTTGCAGTAAATATTATTGTTCGTAGAGATGATTTGTACTAAATTAATAAAGGAATGAACTAAAGAGAGGTACTTGCAGTAGTAGAGTCGTCTACAGTAGAAATTAGAAACGTTTAGCTCCTGTAGGAAAAAATATTATTACAAAAAAATAATATTTTGTGCTAAATTAATATCTCCAGTTTGCTAACTGTAGGTAGTAAGGGAGCCGGGAGCCGGTCGGCCGAGCGGACAGCACGCTGGACTTATGATCCTGTGGTCCCGGGTTCGATCCCGGGCGCCGGCGAGAAACAATGGGCAGAGTTTCTTTCACCAAATGCCCCTGTTACCTAGCAGTAAAAATAGGTACCTGGGTGTTAGTCAGCTGTCACGGGCTGCTTCCTGGGGGTGGAGGCCTGGTCGAGGACCGGGCCGCGGGGACACTAAAGCCCCGAAATCATCTCAAGATAACCTCAAGATAAGATAGTAACTAAGTGATTGTAACCTATTCACCGCTGCCCACTGGATGGGAGGCTGTGTGCAGGACAAACATACCAATTGTGACACTAGCTCTCCACATATGTCATTTGCTTAATTTAGAAACTGTACTTGTGGTCGATTTCGAACCCATTGTTGATGTGACGACTTATACTGAATTTTGTAAATAACTCATCAAGATTGTAACTTGCTTAGCTAAATGAATTGTGGGGTTCAGTCACTGAGCCCATTATGTGCCTCTGTAACCCTTTTCACTACCGCAGAGAAGATGGATATGGGGTGCATAATAAATGAACTAAACTAACTGTGGTGTTGACTTCTTGATGTGTATTGCCTCCCAGATGTCAAGCCGCCTGCTATCGCTGTATCTATCGATGATTTCTGTGTTGTTTGCTAAGATTTCTCTGTTGATGGTTTGGTTGTGGGAAGAGGCAATATGTTCCTTAATGGAGCCCTGTTCCTTATGCATCGTTAATCGCCTGGAAAGAGATGTTGTTGTCTTGCCTATATACTGAGTTTTTTGAGGCTTACAGTCCCCAAGAGGGCATTTGAAGGCATAGACGACGTTGGTCTCGTTTAAAGCGTTCTGCTTTGTGTCTGGAGAGTTTCTCATGAGTCGGCTGGCCGTTTTTTTGGTTTTATAGTAAATCGTCAGTTGTATCGTCTGCTTTTTGTCTGTAGGGATAACGGGGAACACGGGCCACAGGGATACGAGCCTCGTTGGACGTAGAATCACTGTTTACCAACGTACCTGTGGATGAAACAATCGGGATGATAGCGGACAGAGTGTATCGTGATCCGGCCTGTACTCCTCTTGACATACCAGAAAACAGTCTAAGGAAACTACTCCAAGCTTGTACTAAAGAGGCACCCTTCTTGAGCCCGGATGGGCACATGTATAAGCAAGTAGATGGGGTCGCCATGGGTTCTCCCCTAGGTGTCCTGTTTGCGAACTTCTACATGGGTACCATCGAGCAAAAAGTCTTAGTCGACATGAACTTGAAACTGGCCATATACTGCAGGTATGTTGACGACATTTTTACACAGGTACCTGATGTCAGACATCTGCAGGAGCTGAAGGAGGCATTTGAGCAAAATTCTGTGTTGCGTTTCACTTACGAGATGGAGAAGGATGGGAAGCTGCCATTTCTAGATGTAACAGTCATGGAAAGGAGCGGAGGTTTCCACACTGCAGTCTACACTAAGGAAACAAACATAGGAATTTGCCTCAATACCAACAGTAACTGCCCAGACAGGTACAAGAGGAGTGTTGTTAACGCTTATGTCGACCGTGCTCTCAGCCACAGCTCAAAATGGAAGCAAGTCGATGAAGAACTCTGTAGGGTAAGGCAGGTCCTAGTCAACAACGGCTTCTCCAATGGTTTCGTTGAAGACATCATTAGAAGGAAAGTGAAACGCCATGCAACCTCTGAAGAGACAACTAACACAACACCTTTACTCCCTATTAGACTATTTTACAGGAACTTCTTTTCCACAGCTCATAAAACGGAGGAAAGGGTCCTGAAAGACATTGTTTATAGAAACGTTATCCCTACAGACAAAAATCAGAAGATACAACTGACGATTTACTATAAAACCAAAAAACGGCCAGCCTACTCATGAGAAACTCTCCAGACACAAAGCAGAATGCTTTAAAAGAGACCAACGTCGTCTATGCCTTCAAATACCCTCTTGGGCATTTGAAGGCATTTGAAGAAAGCCTCAAAAAACTCAATATATAGGCAAGACAACAACATCTCTTTCCAGGCGATTAACGATGCATAAGCAACAGGGCTCCATTATGGAACATATAATCTCTTCCCACAACCAAACCATCACCAGAGAAATCTTAGCAAACAACACAGAAATCACCGATAGATACAGCGATAGCAGGCGGCTTGACATCTGCGAGGCACTACACATCAAGAAGTCAACACCAGCAATCAACAGCCAATAAATGCACGACTATATTCTACCCACTTCAAGACTCCGCTCCAATATAGAAGCATCAAGAAATATGGGCCAATAGGCCCTCTGCAATTACTTCCATTTTTACCCTCAATACCCATTGTTTCGTGTTCTATCCTGTCTTGAAAGTTTCGTTCACCTCATCCAAAACTGTTGTAACATATCACCTCACCCAAAATGCGGGTATAAAAGAAAAATGAAAGCTGTTTAAATCAAAGCATAGTAAGAACTCTGTTTAGTGTTTGCAGGTAATAGTTGTGTGTGTGTAAACTAAAAGTCTTTGAAAATGTAATAAGTTATTACGAAACGCGTTCAAGTGTCGCGTCAGACTAGAAATAAAAATGAATTTTGGAGAATTGATTTTTCAATTACCATCAACAGTGAAAAGAAACATAAGAAAGATCGAGAAAATTCGTGTTAGAATTATTAATCTTACTTTTTCGGTCATATTTAAATATATATATATATATATATATATATATATATATATATATATATATATATATATATATATATATATATATATATATATATATATATATATATATATATATGTGCCATATTTTTCCTTACATTTCTAAGTGAAATATATCTTATATGGGAATTTATTTCATAGACGTTATTTATTAGTTTAATTTTTATTTTTTTTATGATTATTTATTTGTCCTTTTCAAGAGAGAGATTTACTGACAGTAATTAATTACACGTTCCAGACTCAATGCTGAGGCTAATGTATTTATGACAGACATACGTGAAAATTGTAAAATGCCAAGTAATTTGAAATTATGTAATTACATGAGTTAAAACAAGAAAAATCTAGAATTTTCATGAATATAAGCGTTTTTAAACTAAAAAATATATTTGTGAGTGCTTTATCTTATCTAAACGTTCACATGGTTGTGGACGGGTGCACTCACTCACCAACCCGTTCTCGCAAATTTAATAAGTCAATATTGACTTATTAAATATGTCCATAGGTGACATACTTAACATAATAGATACCCTTAAAAAGATTCATAGAAAACACCGACCTTACCTAACCTTGTTAGTATCTTAAGATAAGCATCTTATTGCTTCGTAATTACAATTATTACCTAACCTATAATAGGTATAGGTTAAGTAATAATTGTAATTACGAAGCAATAAGATGCTTATCTTAAGATACTAACAAGGTTAGGTAAGGTCGGTGTTTTCTATGAATCTTTTTAAGGGTATCAATTATGTTTAGTATATTACCTATGCACGTAGTTAATAGGTCAATATTGACTTTACGAATTTGCGAGAACGGGTTGCACTCACGCACGCACGTAAACGCACAGACACTCACACACACACAATGACCTCGTGGTTGCAACCCGTCCTCGACTCAAGTCCATTACATCCAGCGGTCGACCCCACACATGCATTCATACATTTGTATATGCTGTTCATTCAAAACAGTAATTTCTCAAATATAAATTAATAATATAATATAATAACATATTGTGCATATATAGGCATAGTTTAGGTTAGGTTAGGTGTTTAGGTTCTATTGGCGATTACTTGTATTTGTAGTACGTGGGTGAAACATTGCAACCCGTCCTCGACTCAAGTCCATTACATCCAGCGGTCGACTCCACAGACGCAGTCATAAATTTTAACATGCTGTTCATTCAAAACGGGAATTTTCTCAAATATAAATTAATATTATAATATATTAGCATATTGTGCATATATCGGCATAGGATAGGTTAGGTTAGGTGTTTAGGTTCTGTTGGCGATTATCTGTATTTGTAGTACGTGGGTGAAGCATTTATAGCGTTGTGATTCGAACAAAATTCGTCAGTGAAACACTTGTTCCGGATATGTTCGAACATCAGCAGTTGTGAGTCGTGTGTAAACTGCTTTTCATTCATAAACAGGGGGTTTGGCGGGTGCATGGAATCACTTTTGGATCTTTGTTTGGAGGACGAGCTGTGTGGTTGAGTATAAAGCGGATTGGAGGTTGAAGTGCTAAATGCCAGGATTCGATTCCCAGCGAAGGTAGAAATAAATCGGCAGTTTCTTTCACTTGATGCCGTCGTTAATGATTGGTACACCCCCCAAAAGGCCTTCAGCAGTTTAATTCTTTTGTTTAATATGCGATCTTTATATTTGAAATAATCTCTGAAATTGGAAAAATATTAAATCAAAGAAAATGGGATTAAATATGTCATCACAGAAAACGTACTTATTGAGGTAAGATAGAGGCTGGCTGGCAGATGACGTCATTAAACATTAGGGATGGCCGTACGTGTGCGCGTCGCCGAGGTGACTAAATTTAGGGAGAACGGATGCCTCCCATACCTGAGATTATTGGAAAATAAAATGCGGACGGACGCCTGCTGTGGGGCCTGCTGTGCCCCAGGTTGACAGGAAAAACAAAGCGGACAGCCGCCTGCTATAGCCGAGGTTGGCAGGAAAAAATGTGGACAAAAGTCTGCCTTCAAAAAATTCAAAGCGCAGACTTCTGTTGTGGTTTAAACTACTCATACTCGCCCCCGTGACACAAACAGTTCTCATCACCACAGCTGTGTCAGCCTCAGCTCTCTCAGCCTACCCGCAGCTGTGCCTCAGCTCTCTCACCCTCCCGCAGCTGTGTCTCAGCTCTCTCAACCTACCCGCAGCTGTGCCTCAGTTCCCTCCGCCTCCTGCAGCTGTGCCGCATCCCTCCACCCTCCCGCAGCTGTGCCTCAGTTCCCTCCACCCTCCCGCAGCTGCCGCTTATCTCTGTGTAACCAGGTATAATTAGCTCCGTCCCCTTAATACTCTCGCTTCCACTCCTCATATCTTTTTATCTATGCTTTCTCTCATTATTATTTTTTCATCACAGTATTTGATGCTTCAGGTGAGGGTGATTGTCTGTAGGTCGTGTGTGTGTATTTCCTTCCTTCGTGCGACTGTTGAAGAGTCTTGCCTTCCCTTCCACACTGTGTCTCATCATTTTGTTTCTCTCAGTCGTTCTCAATGTATTCCTTTTGGCATTTTTCTTCAGCTTCTTGTATAACGTTTCCCGCTCTTCACGTCGGGAGGTGCCACTGGCTCGGCTAGGGTGCTTGACTCTCCCTCACCGTCGCCGCCTCCCCCTCGCCCTCACTCATGCCTTATATTGACTCCATCTTCCTCTCCTTCTCAGTTGCGACTTAACAAGGGTCTACGACGGACGTACTCGCCGTCACTTATGTTTCCCAAGTGAGGGGAGGAATATTGGCTTGCTGCCACCTACTTGTGACAGTCACTGTAACGGTGGCAAGACCTGACATTTGTAAATGGTACAGATTAATAACTTAAACGGAATTAAAGATAAAAGAAAATATTACTTAACATAAATTGGGAAACTATATGTAAAGGTCCTAATGTTCAGTGACTATAACCAATCTTTTGAAGTATCAGTGAGGACAATTATTGAATGGATAATGACAGCCTCCAATTCAGAGCATTTCCGCTGTAGTGTTGCTACGGGTCATGTCATCCTTTCTCAACTTGAGTAAGCAGATATAGCTCCCGTGCACATGGGAGGAAGCAAAGCATTGGTTAACAATCATAGACCAGTTGCACTAACGTCCCACATAATGACAGTCTTTGGGAGAGTCATCAGGAGTCAGATCTCTAGTTTTACGGCTATCAATGACCTGCACCTCCCAGGGCAACATGTGACCTGCACCTCCCAGGGCAACATGTGACCTGCTACACCTCCCAGGGCAACATGTGACCTGCACCTCCCAGGGCAACATGTGACCTACACCTCCCAGGGCAACATGTGACCTGCACCTCCCAGGGCAACATGTGACCTGCTACACCTCCCAGGGCAACATGTGACCTGCACCTCCCAGGGCAACATGTGACCTGCACCTCCCAGGGCAACATGTGACCTGCTACACCTCCCAGGGCAACATGTGACCTGATACACCTCCCAGGGCAACATGTGACCTGATACACCTCCCAGGGCAACATGTGACCTGATACACCTCCCAGGGTAACATGTGACCTGCTACACCTCCCAGGGCAACATGTGACCTGATACACCTCCCAGGGCAACATGTGACCTGATACACCTCCCAGGGCAACATGTGACCTGATACACCTCCCAGGGCAACATGTGACCTGATACACCTCCCAGGGTAACATGTGACCTGCTACACCTCCCAGGGCAACATGTGACCTGATACACCTCCCAGGGTACCATGTGACCTGATACACCTCCCAGGGTAACATGTGACCTGCTACACCTCCCAGGGCAACATGTGACCTGATACACCTCCCAGGGCAACATGTGACCTGATACACCTCCCAGAGCAACATGTGACCTGTACCTCCCAAGGTAACATGTGACCTGCACCTCCCAGGGTAACATGTGACCTGCTACACCTCCCAGGGTAACAGGTGACCTACTACACCTCCCAGGGCAACATGTGACCTGCACCTCCCATGGTAACATGTGACCTACACCTCCCAGGGCAACATGTGACCTGCACCTCCCATGGTAACATGTGACCTGCTACACCTCCCAGGGCAACATGTGACCTGCTACACCTCCCAGGGCAACATGTGACCTGCTACACCTCCCAGGGCAACATGTGACCTGCACCTCCCAGAGCAACATGTGACCTGCACCTCCCAGAGCAACATGTGACCTACACCTCCCAGGGCAACATGTGACCTACACCTCCCAGAGCAACATGTGACCTGCTACACCTCCCAGGGTAACAGGTGACCTACTACACCTCCCAGGGCAACATGTGACCTACACCTCCCAGGGTAACATGTGACCTGCACCTCCCAGGGCAACATGTGACCTGCACCTCCCAGGGTAACATGTGACCTGCACCTCCCAGAGCAACATGTGACCTGCACCTCCCAGGGCAACATGTGACCTGCACCTCCCAGGGCAACAAGTGACCTGCACCTCCCAGGGCAACATGTGACCTGCTACACCTCCCAGGGCAACATGTGACCTACACCTCCCAGGGCAACATGTGACCTGCTACACCTCCCAGGGCAACATGTGACCTGCTACACCTCCCAGGGTAACAGGTGACCTACTACACCTCCCAGGGTAACATGTGACCTACACCTCCCAGGGCAACATGTGACCTGCACCTCCCAGGGCAACATGTGACCTGCACCTCCCAGGGCAACATGTGACCTGCACCTCCCAGGGCAACATGTGGCCTACACCTCCCAGGGCAACATGTGACCTACACCTCCCAGGGCAACATGTGACCTGCACCTCCCAGAGCAACATGTGACCTGCACATCCCAGGGCAACATGTGACCTGCTACACCTCCCAGAGCAACATGTGACCTGCACCTCCCAGGGTAACATGTGACCTGCACCTCCGAGGGCAACATGTGACCTGCTACACCTCCCAGGGCAACATGTGACCTGCTACACCTCCCAGGGTAACAGGTGACCTACTACACCTCCCAGGGCAACATGTGACCTGCACCTCCCAGGGTAACATGTGACCTGCACCTCCCAGAGCAACATGTGACCTGCACCTCCCAGGGTAACATGTGACCTGCACCTCCCAGGGCAACATGTGACCTGCTACACCTCCCAGGGCAACATGTGACCTGCTACACCTCCCAAGGTAACAGGTGACCTACTACACCTCCCAGGGCAACATGTGACCTGCACCTCCCAGGGTAACATGTGACCTGCACCTCCCAGAGCAACATGTGACCTGCACCTCCCAAGGTAACATGTGACCTGCACCTCCCAGGGCAACATGTGACCTGCTACTCCTCCCAGGGCAACATGTGACCTGCTACACCTCCCAGGGTAACAGGTGACCTACTACACCTCCCAGGGCAACATGTGACCTGCACCTCCCAGGGTAACATGGACCTGCACCTCCCAGAGCAACATGTGACCTGCACCTCCCAGGGTAACATGTGACCTGCACCTCCCAGGGTAACATGTGACCTGCACCTCCCAGGGCAACATGTGACCTGCTACACCTCCCAGGGCAACATGTGACCTGCTACACCTCCCAGGGCAACATGTGACCTACACCTCCCAGGGCAACATGTGACCTGCTACACCTCCCAGGGCAACATAGGTTTAGAGCAGAGGACCATGACTTACTCGACTACTCGACCACAATGACTGAGTGGTGAGTACATTACCCGATTAAATTACTGAGTCATTAGAAGAAACACAGAATCCATGTGGTATACATGAACTTCACATACATGGTATACATACCATGTGGTATATATACAGACGTGGTATATACACATGGACTACAGGCATTTGGTAAACGTGACCATGGAGTGTTAGCCCATAAAATAAAGCTCGATGGAAATAAAAGGTAAGGAAGGGCGATGGATATTAAATTTTCTGTCAAACAGAATGTAAAGAGTAACAGTCAATTACATAAAATCGTTCATAAGCAGTTAAAAGCTCTGTACCTCGTGGTACAGTCCATGCTACACTGGTTTTCCTTATTCTCATATCAGATATAGACAAAAATTACGTCACAGCCTCGTGTCATACTTTGCAGATGACGCAAAAATAAACATGAAAATTATTTCTGTTGGAGACACTGAAAAACTTTAAGCTGATGTTAGTAAATTTTCCAGAGAGTCCATCACAATGTTCATACTGTTGAAATAAACTGTGCTGTCCAATCTTGAGTTCCGCTCCACACTCACTTCTCACTTCAGGAGCAGAGATTGTTGAAATATAGAAAATACGGAGAACATGTACAACATGTATAGACACGATAATTATGACCCCAGGTAGCCTGGAGAACGAGTCTACCTGTCTGAGAGTTATTCCACATACGAGACCTAATTGAGAGGTCAGAGGAAATATAGATATATGAATATATACTAAATACATGATGAATGTTAGTGAATAGTTTAAGAGTATGAGCAGAGGATGAACATGTATATAAGTGACATGAAATGAGATGTCGATATTATGCTGACATGATGTAGGGCTTGCGAGGACGTCTTGACCTTACTAGAGCAACAGGTTGTGAGAGGGGGTAGTGTTGTTTACACACACGGGTAGTGCTGTGTTTGAGCCCCTGG
>NC_091150.1:33700162-33705162 GCF_040958095.1 Procambarus clarkii | reverse complement strand
GGGTCCTGAACGATTCCTTACACAAGTTTCTAAAGGCAGTTCTTATATTGGCCAGTCTAGCATATGCCGCTGATGGTATCCTTTTGATGTGGGCCTCTGGGGACAGATTCGGTGTGATATCAACCCCCAGATCTTTCTCTCTATTTGACTCTTGTAGGATTTCACCTCTCAGATGGTACCTTGTGTTCAGCCTTCTGCTCCCTTCGCCTAATTTCATTACTTTGCACTTTCCTGAGTTGAACTTTAGCAGCCATTTAGTAGACCATTCCTCCAGTTTGTCCAGGTCGTCCTGTAGTCTCTGTCTATCTTCATCTGTTTTGATTCTTCTCATAATTTTTGCATCGTCAGCAAACATTTAGAGGAATGAGTCTATACCCTTTGGAAGATCGTTTACAATACTAGAAACAGGATGGGTCCGAGTACAGAGCCCTGTGGGACTCCGCTGGTGACATCTCGCCACTCTGATGCCTCCGCCCTCACTGTTACTCACTGTTTCCTATTGCTTAGATATTCCCTTATCCACTGGAGCACCTTACCTTTTACTCCTGCCTGCTGCTCGAACTTTTGTAACATCCTTTTGTGAGGTACTGTGTTAAAGGCTTTCTGACAGTCCAAGAAAATGCAGTCTGCCCACCCTTCTCTTTCCTGCCTAATTTGTGTTGCTTGGTCATAGAATTATATTAGGCCTGTGGGGCACGATTTACCATCTCTGAACCCATGCTGGTGGTGTGTTACAAAGCTGTTTCCCTCCAGATGCTCTACGAGCCTTTTCCTCACAATCTACTCCATCACTTTGCATAGTATACAAGTTAGGGAAACTGGCCTGTAGTTCAGTGCCTCTTGCCTGTCACCCTTTTATAAATTGTGACTACATTAGCTGTCTTCCAGCCTTCCGGAAGTCTCCCGTTTCCAGTGACCTGTTATACATCATAGAGAGTGGCACACTTAGTGCTTCTGCACCTTCTTTTAGAATCCACGGTGAGATTCTGTCAGGCCCAACAGCCTTTCACACATTCAGCTCCAACAGATTCCATTTGACCTCATCACTGGCGAGGTAAATTTCCTCCAAGGTTGTTCGGTTTGCCTCCTCATTTAGTGCAGGCCCCTCTCCTTGTTCTATTGTGAAGACCTGGAATTTATTGTTGTGTTCTTCACACATCTATTTATCGTTCTCTGTGTATCTGTTCTCCCCTTTTCTCAGTTTCATCACTTGTTCCTTCACGCTGTTTTCCTCCTGATGTGGCAGTGGAGCAGTTTTGGTTGGGTCTTAGCTATACTCGTGATGTCATTTTCATACTGCCTCTCTGCTTCTCTCCTCACTCTGATGTACTCATTTCTGGCCCTCTGGTATTTCTCCCTGCTCTCTGGTGTTCTGTTGTTCCTGTAGTTTCTCCATGTTCTTTTAATCAATTGCTTCACTGCTGCACACTCCTGGTTGAACCACGGATTCTTTTATTGTTTTTTCCCTTTTTGGACTGGGATAAACCTGTCTGCAGCCTCCTGACACTTCTGAGTGACATAATCCATCATATCCTGTACAGTTTTTTCTCTGAGTTCTGTTTCCCATGGTATTCCCATTAGGAAGTTCCTCGTCTCTTCATATTTTCCTCTTCGCTAATTTAGTCTTTTTCCTTCCAATCCCATTCTTGGATAGGTTATCCCTAATTCTACCAGATACTCAAATATCAATACACTGTGGTATATATTGTGGTCACTCATTCCTATGGGGACTTCATATTTGACTTCCCTTATTTCTGAGCCATTTAAGGTGAAAATCAGGTCGAGTCTAGCTGGTTCGTCATTTCCTCTCATTCTTGTTGGCCTCTTGACATGTTGGCTCAGAAAGGTCCTTGTACTCCCTTCCAAAAGTTTAGATCTCCATGTGTCTTCACCTCCATGTGGGTCCCCATTCTCCCAGTCTATCTTTTCATGGTTGAAATCGTCCATGATTAAGAATCTGGATCCAACCCTGCAAGCAACTGAAGCTGCTCTCTCTATTATGTTAATGGTAGCCATGTTGTTTCTGTCGAAGTCTTGTCTAGGTCTTCTGTCATTTAATGGAGGGTTGTAAATGACTGCCACTATTATCTTAGGTCCACCCATTGTCATAGTTCCTGTTATGTAATCTCTGAATCCATCGCAGCCGTCCATCTCTTCAAAGCTCCAGGCCTTCCTGATCAGTAGAGCCACTCCTTCTCCTCTCCCGTCTCTCTCTTTCCTTACTATATTAAAGTTCTTTGGAAACACAGCATTTGTTATGACAATTTTGTTTCTGTGAGTCCTATTACATCTGGGTTTTCTTCCTGCCCCTTTCTGCCAGTTCACTTGCTTTGTTGGTAATCCCATCAATGTTTGAGTACATTACCTTGAAGCTCACTTTCCTATGTCCATTTTCACCCACCCTCCCCACTAGTGCAGGAAGCTGTTCCATGGGCATTGCTGCTTGTGTAGGCCCATCCTCCTGTTGGGTAGTTACCAGGGGTTCTGAGGGAGGTGGGGTGGGGGGAAGGAGGGGCAGGGGGAGGATGGCTTAGTACTGGGGTGGGGGATGGAGGACTTAGTTCGTGTCTGGGACGGCTTGGGGCAGGAGGAAGACCAGGGGGTGGGAGGGAAGGGGGTACTCGGGGTAAGGAGGGAGGGTGGAATTGGGTGGAATGGTGGAACTACCCACCTATAGGGTGGTGAGTTGGGATGTTGCAGTCCCTCTGGGGTCCCGAGGTGCTGGGTGTGAGATTTTTCTCTACGCCTACCTCCCTTAAGAGGTGGACTACAAGTTTAAAGTCTGCTCTCGGCAGTTAAGCATGAGTCCAGTAGAAAAGGAAAAGCGGGAGCAAACCGCCAGGCCTCCACCACCAAGGGTGAAAACCTGTCCACAATAGGCCGCTGGCTCCTCCTAGTTAAACAGGACGTTAAAACTAATAAAGGGTAACCGACGGGTTCTCACAATCAAATATTTATATTTGAAGTGGCGCTATGAATTGGAATTCGAATTCCCAAGAACAGCCGCCTTATCAAGATCACATCAACATTTAATAATATGCAGAAATATGGTGGAATAATATGGTTGAAGGGTTGACATCAAAGACTGTTTTCTACAACATAACAATTTATTAATAACAAGAGACTAACTACTACATTACCGAGCTTACATTACGTTAATGTCAATCCAGTGGCACGATAACAAACAGCTACATAGCAACCCTTGCTGTGAGGCTGCATACTGAACTAACCTGAGCACAGGTGTGCCCACTGATGACGCAATATTGCAAATCAAAGAAAAATATCACAGACTAAGTTACACCACAGCGAATGGTTACGTTATTGTACATCAAGTGGCATTTGCAACACAGCTATTCAACAGCCCCTCGAGAAGTGACAGCAGGCTCCATCTTGCTGACACTTCGGGCTGACAACATGAACTAACTGAACAAATGAAGGATCCACTGAAACAAAGACACAAGCAGGCAATCAATAGTGTCACGGTTTCCCTGACAGCTACTATAATGACAAACTGAGGGGTCCTTCCGCCCCCCAGGAGAGACCCACGTAACTAGGCGGAAGTCTAACAGTGACTTCCCCCTATCACAACCCAGTGTGATCACTCTTTGCAACTCCCAAGAAGAAGTTGCCCTGTTGTAACCCGATACACCGACAGGCAAGGCGGGATTCTGGGACACAGCTCCACAGATCCCTAGATGACTCTACTCTCGTCACCAGACGACAACCAAAAGAAATTGCCTGAAGTGATTAATTATGTTAATTGACTGATCGCAGCAGTTGTCGGAAAATCCGACACCATTTAATAATCATACAGATAATAGCTGTATTACCAACAAGTTACCCATAGAAAACGTAACTTGTAGTGGAATTACCATCCAAAGAAAACGGGATATCATCACCACACTATTATAAATCACCACCTATTATGGTGGGAATTATTCTTAAATACATTAGTCTTTGGACTTTACCATCATAGAAACATCTTATATAAATTAACTTAATTATCAATATTAAAGTAGAGTAAATGTGACCCTTCTATCACTTTCTGACATGTGGACAATGTAAGCCAGGCATCAGAGTGAGGAAGGGGGGCAGCCATTGTTGTGTCACCTCCGAGACGTGTGGAGCAAATTCGGCTCCTATCATATCTGGACAATGTCGGCCAGTAACGTCAATAGTATGGAGTGTTAAACTTGTTGTTGATACTAGACCAGAGGCTCACATGGGAGCAAATTCGGCTCCTGTTAATTTTACTTGGACGTAGTGTTATGGAAACCAAAGGTGTAACATTTTCAACATGCTGTCAACAAATCAAGTTAAGTGTTCTTTCCGAAACCCAGTATCTTTCATTTATGGCCATTAATGTCATTATATAGGGTGAGCCAGTTAGAGCACGTGGAAGCCTCAAACTAAAGGTAATTAAGCCAGGTCTTTAAGGTTCCATGTACAGTTTTCTCTGAAATACTTGTCATATATAGAATCTGGCTTACAGCTAGCGCCCTTTTGACAGGTCAAGACGAGGAGGAAGACTTTGTGCACCAGTTACTGGGTGATGGAAGCTACCTCAAAGAGGATAATTTGGTGTCTACACCCTAGTTATACCTGGTGGACTAGCCTGCTGTACTATAAGATAAGGAACCTCTTCAATGTATGTAGTCTAATTCTGTAGTTTGATTGGCTGCATATATAAATTTAATAAACCCCCCTAATGTGTAGAGGATCGATTTGTGAGATTAAGAGATTATTGCAGAAATACAGTCCACTTATCATTATACAAATTGCTATCGAAGTATATAAATTAACGTAAATATAAATTCATATAAATTAAATAAATATAAATCTCACAGGTCGGTTCCCACATTATTTGGTCATCTTCGAACCGGATGACGGATTATTTGATCCTTTGAACCCACATTTGGTCATCTTAGTACCGGATGAACCAGTTAACCAGTGGATTCATTAAATATACTAGTGCAGTGTAATTTAAACAAGGTCAGCCA
>NC_091150.1:33665162-33695162 GCF_040958095.1 Procambarus clarkii | reverse complement strand
TGTGTGTATGTGTGTGTGTGTGTGTGTGTGTGTGTGTGTGTGTGTGTGTGTGTGTGTGTGTGTGTGTGTGGTGTGTGTGTGTGTGTGTGTGTGTGTGTGTGTGTGTGTGTGTGTCTGGAAGCTGGCCGGCGGTGGTTTATGTGTGTGTGTGTGTACTCACCTAATTGTGCTTGCGGGGGTTGAGCTTTGGCTCTTTGGTCCCGCCTCTCAACTGTCAATCAACAGGTGTACAGATTCCTGAGCCTTCTGGGCTCTATCATGTCAACATTTGAAACTGTGTATGGAGTCAGCCTCCACCACATCACTTCCCAGTGCATTCCATTTATTAACTACTCTGACACTGAAAAATTCTTTCTAACGTCTCTGTGGCTCATCTGGGTACTAAGTTTCCACCTGTGTCCCCTTGTTCGTGTCTCACCTGTGCTAAAGAGTTTGTCTTTGTCCACCCTGTCAATTCCCCTGAGAATTTTATAGGTGGTTATCATGTCTCCCCTTACTTTTCTGTTTTCCAGGGACGTGAGGTTCAGCTCCCTTAGCCTTTCCTCGTAACTCATTCCTCTCAGTTTCGGGACCAGTCTGGTGGCATACCGCTGAATCTTCTCTAACTTCGTCTTGTGTTTAACTAGGTATGGATTCCAGGCTGGAGCTGCATACTCCAGGATTGGTCTTACATAAGTGGTATACAGGGTCCTGAACGATTCCTTACACAAGTTTCTAAAGGCAGTTCTTATATTGGCCAGTCTAGCATATGCCGCTGATGGTATCCTTTTGATGTGGGCCTCTGGGGACAGATTCGGTGTGATATCAACCCCCAGATCTTTCTCTCTATTTGACTCTTGTAGGATTTCACCTCTCAGATGGTACCTTGTGTTCAGCCTTCTGCTCCCTTCGCCTAATTTCATTACTTTGCACTTTCCTGAGTTGAACTTTAGCAGCCATTTAGTAGACCATTCCTCCAGTTTGTCCAGGTCGTCCTGTAGTCTCTGTCTATCTTCATCTGTTTTGATTCTTCTCATAATTTTTGCATCGTCAGCAAACATTTAGAGGAATGAGTCTATACCCTTTGGAAGATCGTTTACATATACTAGAAACAGGATGGGTCCGAGTACAGAGCCCTGTGGGACTCCGCTGGTGACATCTCGCCACTCTGATGCCTCCGCCCTCACTGTTACTCACTGTTTCCTATTGCTTAGATATTCCCTTATCCACTGGAGCACCTTACCTTTTACTCCTGCCTGCTGCTCGAACTTTTGTAACATCCTTTTGTGAGGTACTGTGTTAAAGGCTTTCTGACAGTCCAAGAAAATGCAGTCTGCCCACCCTTCTCTTTCCTGCCTAATTTGTGTTGCTTGGTCATAGAATTATATTAGGCCTGTGGGGCACGATTTACCATCTCTGAACCCATGCTGGTGGTGTGTTACAAAGCTGTTTCCCTCCAGATGCTCTACGAGCCTTTTCCTCACAATCTACTCCATCACTTTGCATAGTATACAAGTTAGGGAAACTGGCCTGTAGTTCAGTGCCTCTTGCCTGTCACCCTTTTATAAATTGTGACTACATTAGCTGTCTTCCAGCCTTCCGGAAGGTCTCCCGTTTCCAGTGACCTGTTATACATCATAGAGAGTGGCACACTTAGTGCTTCTGCACCTTCTTTTAGAATCCACGGTGAGATTCTGTCAGGCCCAACAGCCTTTCACACATTCAGCTCCAACAGATTCCATTTGACCTCATCACTGGCGAGGTAAATTTCCTCCAAGGTTGTTCGGTTTGCCTCCTCATTTAGTGCAGGCCCCTCTCCTTGTTCTATTGTGAAGACCTGGAATTTATTGTTGTGTTCTTCACACATCTATTTATCGTTCTCTGTGTATCTGTTCTCCCCTTTTCTCAGTTTCATCACTTGTTCCTTCACTGCTGTTTTCCTCCTGATGTGGCAGTGGAGCAGTTTTGGTTGGGTCTTAGCTATACTCGTGATGTCATTTTCATACTGCCTCTCTGCTTCTCACTCTGATGTACTCATTTCTGGCCCTCTGGTATTTCTCCCTGCTCTCTGGTGTTCTGTTGTTCCTGTAGTTTCTCCATGTTCTTTTAATCAATTGCTTCACTGCTGCACACTCCTGGTTGAACCACGGATTCTTTTATTGCTTTTCATTTTTCCCTTTTTG
Organism: Procambarus clarkii; assembly: GCF_040958095.1. Lineage (NCBI taxonomy): Eukaryota > Metazoa > Arthropoda > Malacostraca > Decapoda > Cambaridae > Procambarus > Procambarus clarkii. Next base: position 33,693,000 of record NC_091150.1, on the reverse strand, counting down.
GACTGGGATAAACCTGTCTGCAGCCTCCTGACACTTCTGAGTGACATAATCCATCATATCCTGTACAGTTTTTTCTCTGAGTTCTGTTTCCCATGGTATTCCCATTAGGAAGTTCCTCGTCTCTTCATATTTTCCTCTTCGCTAATTTAGTCTTTTTCCTTCCAATCCCATTCTTGGATAGGTTATCCCTAATTCTACCAGATACTCAAATATCAATACACTGTGGTATATATTGTGGTCACTCATTCCTATGGGGACTTCATATTTGACTTCCCTTATTTCTGAGCCATTTAAGGTGAAAATCAGGTCGAGTCTAGCTGGTTCGTCATTTCCTCTCATTCTTGTTGGCCTCTTGACATGTTGGCTCAGAAAGGTCCTTGTACTCCCTTCCAAAAGTTTAGATCTCCATGTGTCTTCACCTCCATGTGGGTCCCCATTCTCCCAGTCTATCTTTTCATGGTTGAAATCGTCCATGATTAAGAATCTGGATCCAACCCTGCAAGCAACTGAAGCTGCTCTCTCTATTATGTTAATGGTAGCCATGTTGTTTCTGTCGAAGTCTTGTCTAGGTCTTCTGTCATTTAATGGAGGGTTGTAAATGACTGCCACTATTATCTTAGGTCCACCCATTGTCATAGTTCCTGTTATGTAATCTCTGAATCCATCGCAGCCGTCCATCTCTTCAAAGCTCCAGGCCTTCCTGATCAGTAGAGCCACTCCTTCTCCTCTCCCGTCTCTCTCTTTCCTTACTATATTAAAGTTCTTTGGAAACACAGCATTTGTTATGACAATTTTGTTTCTGTGAGTCCTATTACATCTGGGTTTTCTTCCTGCGCCCTTTCTGCCAGTTCACTTGCTTTGTTGGTAATCCCATCAATGTTTGAGTACATTACCTTGAAGCTCACTTTCCTATGTCCATTTTCACCCACCCTCCCCACTAGTGCAGGAAGCTGTTCCATGGGCATTGCTGCTTGTGTAGGCCCATCCTCCTGTTGGGTAGTTACCAGGGGTTCTGAGGGAGGTGGGGTGGGGGGAAGGAGGGGCAGGGGGAGGATGGCTTAGTACTGGGGTGGGGGATGGAGGACTTAGTTCGTGTCTGGGACGGCTTGGGGCAGGAGGAAGACCAGGGGGTGGGAGGGAAGGGGGTACTCGGGGTAAGGAGGGAGGGTGGAATTGGGTGGAATGGTGGAACTACCCACCTATAGGGTGGTGAGTTGGGATGTTGCAGTCCCCTCTGGGGTCCCGAGGTGCTGGGTGTGAGATTTTTCTCTACGCCTACCTCCCTTAAGAGGTGGACTACAAGTTTAAAGTCTGCTCTCGGCAGTTAAGCATGAGTCCAGTAGAAAAGGAAAAGCGGGAGCAAACCGCCAGGCCTCCACCACCAAGGGTGAAAACCTGTCCACAATAGGCCGCTGGCTCCTCCTAGTTAAACAGGACGTTAAAACTAATAAAGGGTAACCGACGGGTTCTCACAATCAAATATTTATATTTGAAGTGGCGCTATGAATTGGAATTCGAATTCCCAAGAACAGCCGCCTTATCAAGATCACATCAACATTTAATAATATGCAGAAATATGGTGGAATAATATGGTTGAAGGGTTGACATCAAAGACTGTTTTCTACAACATAACAATTTATTAATAACAAGAGACTAACTACTACATTACCGAGCTTACATTACGTTAATGTCAATCCAGTGGCACGATAACAAACAGCTACATAGCAACCCTTGCTGTGAGGCTGCATACTGAACTAACCTGAGCACAGGTGTGCCCACTGATGACGCAATATTGCAAATCAAAGAAAAATATCACAGACTAAGTTACACCACAGCGAATGGTTACGTTATTGTACATCAAGTGGCATTTGCAACACAGCTATTCAACAGCCCCTCGAGAAGTGACAGCAGGCTCCATCTTGCTGACACTTCGGGCTGACAACATGAACTAACTGAACAAATGAAGGATCCACTGAAACAAAGACACAAGCAGGCAATCAATAGTGTCACGGTTTCCCTGACAGCTACTATAATGACAAACTGAGGGGTCCTTCCGCCCCCCAGGAGAGACCCACGTAACTAGGCGGAAGTCTAACAGTGACTTCCCCCTATCACAACCCAGTGTGATCACTCTTTGCAACTCCCAAGAAGAAGTTGCCCTGTTGTAACCCGATACACCGACAGGCAAGGCGGGATTCTGGGACACAGCTCCACAGATCCCTAGATGACTCTACTCTCGTCACCAGACGACAACCAAAAGAAATTGCCTGAAGTGATTAATTATGTTAATTGACTGATCGCAGCAGTTGTCGGAAAATCCACACCATTTAATAATCATACAGATAATAGCTGTATTACCAACAAGTTACCCATAGAAAACGTAACTTGTAGTGGAATTACCATCCAAAGAAAACGGGATATCATCACCACATACTATTATAAATCACCACCTATTATGGTGGGAATTATTCTTAAATACATTAGTCTTTGGACTTTACCATCATAGAAACATCTTATATAAATTAACTTAATTATCAATATTAAAGTAGAGTAAATGTGACCCTTCTATCACTTTCTGACATGTGGACAATGTAAGCCAGGCATCAGAGTGAGGAAGGGGGGCAGCCATTGTTGTGTCACCTCCGAGACGTGTGGAGCAAATTCGGCTCCTATCATATCTGGACAATGTCGGCCAGTAACGTCAATAGTATGGAGTGTTAAACTTGTTGTTGATACTAGACCAGAGGCTCACATGGGAGCAAATTCGGCTCCTGTTAATTTTACTTGGACGTAGTGTTATGGAAACCAAAGGTGTAACATTTTCAACATGCTGTCAACAAATCAAGTTAAGTGTTCTTTCCGAAACCCAGTATCTTTCATTTATGGCCATTAATGTCATTATATAGGGTGGGCCGGTTAGAGCACGTGGAAGCCTCAAACTAAAGGTAATTAAGCCAGGTCTTTAAGGTTCCATGTACAGTTTTCTCTGAAATACTTGTCATATATAGAATCTGGCTTTACAGCTAGCGCCCTTTTGACAGGTCAAGACGAGGAGGAAGACTTTGTGCACCAGTTACTGGGTGATGGAAGCTACCTCAAAGAGGATAATTTGGTGTCTACACCCTAGTTATACCTGGTGGACTAGCCTGCTGTACTATAAGATAAGGAACCTCTTCAATGTATGTAGTCTAATTCTGTAGTTTGATTGGCTGCATATATAAATTTAATAAACCCCCCTAATGTGTAGAGGATCGATTTGTGAGATTAAGAGATTATTGCAGAAATACAGTCCACTTATCATTATACAAATTGCTATCGAAGTATATAAATTAACGTAAATATAAATTCATATAAATTAAATAAATATAAATCTCACAGGTCGGTTCCCACATTATTTGGTCATCTTCGAACCGGATGACGGATTATTTGATCCTTTGAACCCACATTTGGTCATCTTAGTACCGGATGAACCAGTTAACCAGTGGATTCATTAAATATACTAGTGCAGTGTAATTTAAACAAGGCCAGCCAGTCAAAGACAGCGGCGAAGCCTCGAGGGAGCTCAGGAGCCCCCCTCAACTGAGTTCAGCCTCATCAGCGGTTTCATGCACACCCACAAATATTTGGTGGCGTGTTATTTCGTGAAATGACAGCGCTAATATTGAAGCCAGCCAAAGTAGTGGCTGTGGTGTCGCGTGATTGTTCACGGATTTCGTGGTGTTACATTTCGCGAGAGATTATCTACGAATTTTGTGGACTTTATTTCGCGAGGTCACTAATAATATTTAATACTTCTAGATAATATTAGAAGTTTCATAGAGGCAATTAAGAGGCTATTATCAATAATTGTGTATATTATTTCTCCAAAATAGAGAATCATTTAATATATATTGCACTAGTGTTCACAATATAATATTTACTAATTGCCAACCCACAACAGGGTAGGATATGACTAGTTGAACTATTATTGCTCATCCTAGTCCCATTATTACCATAGTCAGTTGTACTATATTGAACAACCTAACACCATTAATGAATGGTGCTGACCCTATTTTGGATGTAATTTTTATCAACTCGAGTTGAGTTGTGTATATATAATAATTTACTTATGATCATTACACCTTTGAGTGATTAATTAGTGTCTCTACCATCCTAGGGTGATATAGAAGAGCTAACCTAAAGGTACTTCCAGTGACACTGGTTTATCACTCAAATCATTAGTGTGTATGATTGTATATATATAATGTGTATTAATTTTAAGTGCTAACCTCTAGTAGAGGTAGGATTATTGCCTAGCGAGTGCAGAATTTACCCTAGGCTATCATTAGAGTTTGTTCAGTATTATGAGCAGTACAAGTCCCACAAGGCTTCACCAACGAGCCAGTATGGATAATGCAGGGAGAATGAAAAGAACCCTTGCAGGTCTTAAAGGCCACTTAACAAGACAGATCAAGAAATGTGAAGATTTGTCACAACAATCTCCAGTTGATTATGCTGACCTGGAAAGCTATTATCATGCAGCTGCAGGTAAATTTGAGCAAATCAAATGCCAAATAGCTCTCCTTGTGGGGACAGATTACTACCATCAATTCATCGGTGGCCCTACTAAATATCAGGGCATAACCATGTTAAACTCTGCAGGAGGTAAATTACTCTCAGGCCCAGTATCAAGCTTGAGGAGACCTATGCCTGCAGATAAACAATACCAATAGAAATCTAAATTTGTCAGCTGATTATATTTCTCCAGTAGCATTATACTAAGGAGATTACAGCTGACTATACCAACAGAGGTTGATGTTAGTATCATCATTTGAAGCTGAAGATGAGTTCATGAGGCCTCAGTGGCAAATCAGTGAACAGTAGCCTAAAACAGCTACAAGTCACTGCGACCAATGTCACTGAACCCACTGCAGTCTCAGAACCATACTTTACTTTAATGATGAGCTATTCAATCTTCTGAATCAATTAACTAAATTAAACCCCAATAAATCTGATGACTGATATGATACATTTATTATTTAATCAAGATGTATTCCATGGGCCTCAGTGTTTATATATCAGTGACCAGTTACCTGAAGAAACTTCAAGTTATATCTAATGTCACTGATCTCACTGCAGTCCCTGAATCATACTTGACTGTAGTACTTGATCACATTCAGTCTTCTGGGTTAAATAATATGTAATAAGGCTTGAATATTAGCCTTTCAAGAGTTAACAGGGAAATGAAATCGCATTAGACTTCTAACCCCTGCAACTCTAGTACGGGAGATCCGTCCTGTACGAACAGACACACAAATGTGTGATTACTAACTACTAACATCAAATTAATGTAATAATTCGAAGGAGGAGTATCGGTGTTCGTCTGTTCTAAAGAGGACTTCGACCCGTGAGCAGCCCCTGGGGAATTATGTCGGAAAATCCGACACCATTTAATAATCATACAGATAATAGCTGTATTACCAACAAGTTACCCATAGAAAACGTAACTTGTAGTGGAATTACTATCTAAAGAAAACGGGATATCATCACCACATACTATTATAAATCACCACCTATTATGGTGGGAATTATTCTTAAATACATTAGTCTTTGGACTTTACCATCATAGAAACATCTTATATAAATTAACTTAATTATCAATATTAAAGTAGAGTAAATGTGACCCTTCTATCACTTTCTGACATGTGGACAATGTAAGCCAGGCATCAGAGTGAGGAAGGGGGGCAGCCATTGTTGTGTCACCTCCGAGACGTGTGGTGCAAATTCGGCTCCTATCATATCTGGACAATGTCGGCCAGTAACGTCAATAGTATGGAGTGTTAAACTTGTTGTTGATACTAGACCAGAGGCTCACACGGGAGCAAATTCGGCTCCTGTTAATTTTACTTGGACGTAGTGTTATGGAAACCAAAGGTGTAACATTTTCAACATGCTGTCAACAAATCAAGTTAAGTGTTCTTTCCGAAACCCAGTATCTTTCATTTATGGCCATTAATGTCATTATATAGGGTGAGCCGGTTAGAGCACGTGGAAGCCTCAAACTAAAGGTAATTAAGCCAGGTCTTTAAGGTTCCATGTACAGTTTTCTCTGAAATGCTTGTCATATATAGAATCTGGCTTTACAGCTAGCGCCCTTTTGACAGGTCAAGACGAGGAGGAAGACTTTGTGCACCAGTTACTGGGTGATGGAAGCTACCTCAAAGAGGATAATTTGGTGTCTACACCCAAGTTATACCTGGTGGACTAGCCTGCTGTACTATAAGATAAGGAACCTCTTCAATGTATGTAGTCTATTACTGTAGTTTGATTGGCTGCATATATATTCAATTAATATAAACCCCCCTAATGTGTAGAGGATCGATTTGTGAGATTAAGAGATTATTGCAGAAATACAGTCCACTTATCATTATACAAATTGCTATCGAAGTATATAAATTAACGTAAATATAAATTCATATAAATTAAATAAATATAAATCTCACAGGTCGGTTCCCACAGCAGTCAGCAACAAAGTACCACGGTAATCTGGTACAGTGGCGGTGATGGTACAGTGGCGGTGATGGTGCAGTGGTGGTGATGGTGAAGTGGCGGTGATGGTACAGTGGCGGTGATGGTGAAGTGGCGGTGATGGGAAAGTGGCGGTGATGGTACAGTGGCGGTGATGGTACAGCGGCGGTGATGGTGAAGTGGCGGTGATGGTACAGTGGCGGTGATGGTACAGTGGCGGTGATGGTACAGTGGCGGTGATGGTGAAGTGGTGGTGATGGTACAGTGGCGGTGATGGTACAGTGGCGGTGATGGTGCAGTGGTGGTGATGGTGAAGTGGTGGTGATGGTACAGTGGCGGTGATGGTGAAGTGGCGGTGATGGGAAAGTGGCGGTGATGGTACAGTGGCGGCGATGGTACAGCGGCGGTGATGGTGAAGCGGCGGTGATGGTGAAGTGGCGGTGATGGTACAGTGGCGGTGATGGTACAGTGGCGGTGATGGTGAAGTGGTGGTGATGGTACAGTGGCGGTGATGGTACAGTGGCGGTGATGGTGAAGTGGTGGTGATGGTACAGTGGCGGTGATGGTACAGTGGCGGTGATGGTACAGTGGCGGTGATGGTGAAGTGGCGGTGATGGTGAAGTGGCGGTGATGGTGAAGTGGCGGTGATGGTACAGTGGCGGTGATGGTGAAGTGGCGGTGATGGTACAGTGGCGGTGATGGTGAAGTGGCGGTGATGGTGAAGTGGCGGTGATGGTACAGTGGCGGTGACGGTACAGTGGCGGTGATGGTGAAGTGGCGGTGATGGTACAGTGGCGGTGATGGTACAGTGGCGGTGATGGTGAAGTGGCGGTGATGGTGAAGTGGCGGTGATGGTGAAGTGGCGGTGATGGTACAGTGGCGGTGATGGTGAAGTGGCGGTGATGGTACAGTGGCGGTGATGGTGAAGTGGCGGTGATGGTGAAGTGACGGTGATGGTACAGTGGCGGTGATGGGACAGTGGCGGTGATGGTGAAGTGGTGGTGATGGTGGTAGAGTGGCGATTATGGTACAGCGGTAATGGTACAGTGACGGTGATGGTGAAGTGGTGGTGATGGTGGTAGAGTGGCGGTGATGGTGAAGTGGCGGTGATGGTAAAGTGGCGGTGATGGTACAGTGGCGGTGATGGTACAGTGGCGGTGATGGTGAAGTGGCGGTGATGGTACAGTGGCGGTGATGGGACAGTGGCGGTGATGGTGAAGTGGTGGTGATGGTGGTAGAGTGGCGATGATGGTACAGCGGTAATGGTAGTGACGGTGATGGTGAAGTGGTGGTGATGGTGGTAGAGTGGCGGTGATGGTGAAGTGGCGGTGATGGTGAAGTGGTGGTGATGGTGAAGTGGTGGTGATGGTGGTAGAATGGCGGTGATGGTACAGCGGTGGTGATGGTACAGTGGCGGTAATGGTGAAGTGGTGGTGATGGTACAGTGACGGTGATGGTACAGTGGCGGTGATATTGAAGTGGCGCTGATGGTGAAGTGGTGGTGATGGTACAGTGGCGGTGATGGTACAGTGGCGGTGATGGTACAGTGGCGGTGATGGTGAAGTGGTGGTAATGGTACAGTGGCGGTGATGGTGAAGTGGCGGTGATGGTGAAGTGGTGGTGATGGTACAGTGGCGGTGATGGTGAAGTGGCGGTGATGGTGAAGTGGCGGTGATGGTACAGTGGCGGTGATGGTGAAGTGGTGGTGATGGTACAGTGGCGGTGATGGTGAAGTGGCGGTGATGGTGAAGTGGCGGTGACGGTACAGCGGCGATGATGGTGAAGTGGCGGTGATGGTACAGCGGCGGTGATGGTACAGCTTTGATGATGGTACAGCGGTGATGATGGTACAGCGGCGGTGATGGTGAAGTGGCGGTGATGGTACAGCGGTGATGATGGAACAGCGGCGGTGATGGTGAAGTGGCGGTGATGGTACAGCGGTGATGATGGTACAGTGGCGGTGATGATGGTACAGCGGTGATGATGGTACAGCGGCGGTGATGGTGAAGTGGCGGTGATGGTACAGCGGTGATGATGGTACAATGGCGGTGATGGTACAGCGGCGGTGAAGGTACAGCGGTGATGATGGTACAGCGGTGATGATGGTACAGCGGTGATGGTACAGCTTTGATGATGGTACAGCGGCGGTGATGGTGAACTGGCGGTGATGGTGAAGTGGCGGTGATGTTACAGCGGCGGTGATGGTGAAGTAGCGGTGATGGTGAAGTGGCGGTGATGGTGAAGTGGCGGTGATGATACAGCGGCGGTGATGGTGAAGTAGAGGTGATGGTGAAGTGGCGGTGATGGTAGAGTGGCGGTGATGTTACAGCGGCGGTGATGGTGAAGTAGCGGTGATGGTGAAGTGGCGGTGATGGTGAAGTGGCGGTGATGGTGAAGTGGTGGTGATGGTGAATTGGCGGTGATGGTGAAGTGGTGGTGATGGTACAGCGGTGATGATAGTACATGGGCGGTGATGGTACAGCGGCGGTGATGGTATAGCGGCGGTGATGGTACAGCGGTGATGATAGTACAGCGGCGGTGATGGTACAGCGGTGATGATAGTACATGGGCGGTGATGGTACAGCGGCGGTGATGGTATAGCGGCGGTGATGGTACAGCGGTGATGATAGTACAGCGGCGGTGATGGTACAGCGGTGATGATGGTACAGCGGTGATGGTGAAGTGGCGGTGATGGTGAAGTGGCGGTGATGGTGAAGTGGCGGTGATGGTGAAGTGGTGGTGATGGTACAGCGGCGGTGATGGTACAGCGGCGGTGATGATGGTACAACGGCGGTGATGGTACAGAGGCGGTGATGGTACAGCGGTGATGATAGTACAGCGGCGGTGATAGTACAGCGGTGATGATGGTACAGCGGTGATGGTGAAGTGGCAGTGATGGTGAAGTGGCGGTGATGGTGAAGTGGTGGTGATGGTGAAGTGGAGGTGATGGTACAGCGGCGGTGATGGTACAGCGGCGGTGATGGTATAGCGGTGATGATGGTACAGCGGTGATGATGGTACAGCGGTGGTGATGGTACAGCGGCGGTGATGGTACAGCGGCGGCGATGGTACAGCGGCGGTGATGATACAGCGGTGATGATGGTACAGCGGTGATGATACAGCGGTGATGATGGTACAGCGGTGATGATGGTACAGCGGTGATGGTACAGCGGTGATAATGGTACAGCGGTGATGATTGTACAGCGGCGGTGATGGTACAACGGCGGTGATGATGGTACAGCGACGGTGATGGTAAAGCGGTGATGATGGTACAGCGGCGATGATGATGGTACAGCGGTGATGATGGTACAGCGGTGATGATTGTACAGCGGCGGTGATGGTACAGCGGCGGTGATGATGGTACAGCGACGGTGATGGTAAAGCGGTGATGATGGTACAGCGGTGATGATGGTACAGCGGTGATAATGGTACAGCGGTGATGATTGTACAGCGGCGGTGATGGTACAGCGGCGGTGATGATGGTACAGCGGCGATGATGATGGTACAGCGGCGATGATGATGGTACAGCGGCGATGATGATGGTACAGCGGCGATGATGGTACAGCGGCGGTGATGGTACAGCGGTGATGATAGTACAGCGGTGATGATGGTACAGCGGCAGTGATGATGGTACAGCGGCGGTGATGGTACAGCGGCGGTGATAGTACAGCGGTGACGGTACAGCGGCGGTGATGGTACAGCGACGGTGATGGTACAGCGGCGGTGATGGTACAGCGGCGGTGATGGTACAGCGGCGGTGATGGTACAGCAGTGATGATGGTACAGCGGCGGTGATGGTACAGCGGTGGTGATGGTACAGCGGTGATGATGGTACAGCGTTGATGATGGTACAGCGGTGATGATGGTACAACAGTGATGATGGTACATCAGTGATGATGGTACAGCAGTGATGATGGTACAACGGCGGTGATGGTACAGCGGTGGTGATGGTACAGCGGTGGTGATGGTACAGTGGTAATGATGGTACAGCGTTGATGATGGTACAGCGGTGATGATGGTACAACGGCGGTGATGATGGTACAGCGGCGGTGATAATGGTACAGCGGCGGTGATGGTACAGCAGTGATGATGGTACAGCGGTGATGGTACAGCGGTGATGATGGTATAGCGGCGGTGATGATGGTACAGCGGCGGTGATGATGGTACAGCAATGATGATGGTACAGGGGTGATGATGGTACAGCGGCGGTGATCGTACAGCGGCGGTGATGGTACAGCAGTGATGATGGTACAGCGATGATTATGGTACAGCGGCGGTGATCGTACAGCGGCTGTGATGATGGTACAGCGGTGAAGATGGTACAGCGGCAGTGATGATGGTACAGCTGTGGTGATAGTACAGCGGCGGTGATGATGGTACAGCGGCGGTGATGATGGTACAGCGGTGATGATGGTACAGCGGCGGTGATGGTACAGCGGTGATGATGGTACAGCGGTGATGGTACAGCGGTGATGATGGTACAGCGGCGGTGATGGTACAGCGGTGATGATGGTACAGCGGTGATGATTGTACAGCGGCGGTGATGGTGAAGCGGCGGTGATGATGGTACAGCGGTGATGATGGTACAGCGGTGATGATGGTACATCGGCGGTGATAGTACAGCGGTGATGATGGTACAGCGGTGATGATGGTACAGCGGCGGTGATGCTACAGCGGTAATGATGGTACAGCGGTGATAATGGTACAGCGGTGATGATGGTACAGCGGTGATGGTACAGCGGTGATAATGGTACAGTGGTGATAATGGTACAGCGATGATAATGTTACAGCGGTGATAATGGTACAGCGGTGATAATGGTACAGCGGTAATGATGGTACTGCAGTGATAATGGTACAGCGATGATAATGGTACAGCGGAGATGATGGTACAGCGGTAATGATGGTACACCGGTAATGATAGTACAGCGGCGGTGATGGTACAGCGGCGGTGATGATGGTACAGCGGTAATGATGGTACAGCGGTAATGATGGTACAGCGGTGATGATGGTACAGCGGTGATAATGGTACAGCGGTGATAATGGTACAGCGGTGATAATGGTACAGCGGTGATGATGGTACAGCGGTGATGATGGTACAGCGGTAATAATGGTACAGCGGTGATGATGGTACAGCGGCGGTGATGGTACAGCGGCGGTGATGGTACAGCGATGATGATGGTACAGCGGCGGTGATGGTACAGCGGTGATGCTGGTACAGCGGTGATGATGGTACAGCGGTGGTGATGATGGTACAGCGGTGATAATGGTACAGCGGTGGTGATGGTACAGCGGTGATGATGGTACAGCGGTGATGATGATGGTACAGCGGTGATGATGATACAGCGGTGATGATGGTACAGCGGTAATAATGGTACAGCGGTGATGATGGTACAGCGGCGGTGATGATGGTACAGCGGTGATGATGGTACAGCGGTGATAATGGTACAGCGGTGATGATGGTACAGCGGCGGTGATGATGGTACAGCGGTGATAATGGTACAGCGGTGATGATGGTACAGCGGCGGTGATGATGGTACAGCGGTGATAATGGTACAGCGGTGATAATAGTACAGCGGGAGTGATGATGGTTCAGCGGCGGTGATGATGGTACAGCGGCGGCGGTGATGGTACAGCGGGAGTGATGATGGTACAACGGCGTACTCCGGCAAGGTCAAGGTACGTGTACCACACCAATAAGACAGTATTGTATTCTCAGAAACAGCGCCAACAAATCCTGTTTACCGCCACTCGAAACAGCAGTGTCCTCAACCGTAACAAATTAAGAGGATTTACACTGCTAACGAACTGTGCCAACTATGACAAAAAAAATTAATCAACAGTGATGCTCTGACGCTTGAAACAGATACATAAAGATTACAGAAATAGCTGTCGAATGTATCTTCAATAGACGCTTTGATGCTACACTGTAAAGCTAAGGTATCTAAGATGATCCATAGAAGTCAGTTTAGACGACTTCTCAGAAGCCATTAGAATGGAAGGGGGAAATAAATTAATCAAGGTATAAATATGTCTGGTGTTTCGGACCTGACGCGAGGGGGCAAATCATCTGGCTGTGCGGGTATGAAGTTCTTGGTACAGTATCTTTTATCTTCCAGACGGTGCCCACCGGCGATCGCCAGACTGGAGACGGTGCCCACCAGCGATCGCCAGATTGGAGACGGTGCCCATGAACGATCGCCAGACTGGAGACGGTGCCCACCAGCGATCGCCAGACTGGACAAGGTGCCCACCAGCGATCGCCAGACTGGACACGGTGCCCACCAGCGATCGCCAGACTGGACACGGTGCAGTAAATAATGAATCCAAGCTCTGGAGTACAAACTCCTGGTGTAGAGGAAACACAAGTGACAACCCAAACCCATTTCCAACTCCCCAACCTCCTCCCCATCACTCCAATTCCATGCCTTACACCCCTAGCGACCTCCTCCCTCTCCCCCAGGATTGGGTAATGCGTGTATGTGCATATATTCCCTCATTTATCACCCGTCACGCTCTACACCCCTCATATATCACATACACTCCCGCCAGAATCGATAACCAGTCTTTTGAATGTGGCATGCGGACCTCTAGACTAAAAAAAAAGGCGCCAATGGTATTGTAAGCGAAGCTGTTTCCAATTGTTCTCCTTTTTTTTTAGTTGACGCAAACAACCACCTTCCGGGTTCTTATTGCCTCGTTGGGTTGTTACCAGCGGTGGTTCGGGTCAGCCCGATACACACCGCCTGTCCAATACATAGCGTCTGATCGATCTAGAGGGCTGGCTCTTAGAAGCGAGGCATCTGGCAAGGGTGTAAGGACTGGCCTCCTCCCCGTTCAACGCCCCCCCGCTACCCAAGGCTCTGGCAAAGATTGTGACTTCCTTCCTACTTGCAAAAAATGTCCCTAGTTGATCAGATTTAATTCATTCATTCAGTATTTAATGTATTAAAAATACGATCTTCATTGTTTTAGCGTTAGTTTCTTCGGTGGGTAGAGCGGCCAGTACGTGGGATCATCCTCACGAGTAGATAGATCCACCTTACGAGTAGATCAATCCACCTCACGGGGTAGACCAATCCACCTCCCTCGGGTCCTTGATCGTGGGATGACATAAGAGGCAGTTCGCCGCCCCTAGTCGTAACTACCACTGGTGCTGCGCCAGTGGGGAGATTATGCTCGCTGGTTTGTGTCACAAGCAGGTCCCCACGTAACACACAGGTACCACCCGCTGACCGGCGGTTGTCCCCGCTCCTGGCGGTGGCCACGGCGGTCCTCCCCTCCCCCCCCCCCCCCGCCCCTCCCCAGGTGTGGCAGTGCACCACACCTGCTGGAAGGTACAGCACACCTGCTGGATGGTACAGCACACCTGCTGGAAGGTACACCACACCTGCTGGAAGGTACACCACACCTACTGGAAGGTACACCACACCTGCTGGAAGGTCCACCACACCTGCACGCGTCTCGGGAACTTCCTCCTCTTGGGGGGATATTTCCCTCCCGTCAAAGTGGAATATTTCGTAATCTTGAGAAGATTGGCTTCCTTACATAGATTTGTTATCTTATCAATTGGTTTATTAATCGCATTAAGAATTTTCCCTAAAAGGTGTATTTCTTAGGTCGTGTCATCGGGTGCTGTTAAGACTTTCCTAACTTTTGAAACGTATCGGCATATAGGCCTACCTGATGTATTTAGTTGTGTACTATTTGACTGCATTTCTTCGGCGCCAACAAGCTCGTTGCTGCGGTGTCAACAATATTCTTCGCGCGGTGTCAGGAACATTCTTCGCGCGGTGTCAGGAACATTCTTCGCGCGGTGTCAGGAACATTCTTCGCGCGGTGTCAGGAACATTCTTCGCGCGGTGTCAGGAACATTCTTCGCGCGGTGTCAGGAACATTCTTCGCGCGGTGTCAGGAACATTCTTCGCGCGGTGTCAGGAACATTCTCCGCGCGGTGTCAGGAACATTCTTCGCGCGGAGTTCAACGTAGCCCCGCCCGGGCCGCCGCCCTCCTCCGCGCTCTTCAAGACTTGTTTGAAGACTCTTGACACTGGCCGTGCGCCTCTTCAGCCTAACCGACAATGTGCAACTAACATATCCTACTGTTATATCCGCCACTGACGCGAACAAACACCCCAGCAGATGTACAGGATAAGACAGCTGTCAACGGGGGGAAGGGTGGGATATCACAGGTGTACACTGACCATTATATGTATAGCGGTGACTCTGACAGTGATATAAATGCAGTAGCTCTGTGAGATGTGCAGTAGGACGAGCACATGTACAGCGAGTATGATTAGTGCGCCGAGGTAATAGCAGATGTGCCGTGACTAAGATAAATGTCTATCACATGCGGCACGTTTGAACTCACGTGCTGCAAGCTATGACTCACCCAGAACATTTACCTGAGCAGTCGCTTGCTACGGAGGAGGAGGAGGAGGATGGTTAGGCGCCCCCTTACACCTCTTTCTTAAGTGTAAACAACCTGACAAGAAACGTTATTTCGTCGAGAAAATGTTGTGTGTGTGTATTCACCTAGTTGAGCTCTGGCTCTTTGGTCCCGCCTCTCAACTGTCAATCAACTGGTGTACAGGTTCCTGAGCCTACTGGGCTGTGTCATATCTACATTTGAAACTGTGTATGGAGTCAGCCTCCACCACATCACTGCCTAATGCATTCCATTTACTAACTACTCATTGAAAAAATGCTTTCTAATGTCTCTGTGGCTCATTTGGGTACTAAGTTTCCACCTGTGTTCCCTTGTTCGTGTTCCACCCGTGCTGAAGAGTTTGTCTTTTGTCCACCCTGTCAATTCCCCTGAGAATTTTGTAGGTGGTTATCATGTCTGCCCTTACTCTTCTGTTTTCCAGGGACGTGAGGCTCAGCTCCTTCAGCCTTTCCTCGTAGCTCATACCTCTCAGTTCCGGGACAAATCTGGTGGCATACCGCTGAATCTTCTCTAACTTTATCTTGTGTTTAACTAGATATGGACTCCAGGCAGGAACTGCACATTCCAGGATTGGTCTGACTTAAGTGGTATACAGGGTCCTGAACGATTCCTTACACAAGTTTGTGTGTGTGTGTGTGTGTGTGTGTGCGTGCCTGCGTGTGTGTGTGTGTGCGTGCGTGCCTGCGTGCCTGCGTGCGTGCGTGCGTGTGTGCGTGTGTGTGTGTGTGTGTGTGTGTGTGTGTGTGTGTGTGTGTGTGTGTGTGTGTGTGTGTGTGTGTGTGTGTGTGTGTGTGTGTGTGTGTGTGTGCGCGCGCGCGCGCAAAGAACATTAAACCACGAAACAAGTGTGTGCTGGTGTGAGCGGGTGAAGCACTAATCACCCAACACTAAGGAACTGCACACTAACAGGTCCATTATACCACCCAGCCATCACCCCCCCCCCACCACCTCACGCAACAACACTCACGCACACCTCAATCGCATATGCGACATTGTCAGTTGTCTGAGTAGCTAAATAAAATAACAAGAAAATAAAAAGAGGCCTTCAGAACATTATAAACACCCTACGTAAGACCAGGACTTGAATATGCAGCCCAGGCCCCTGGGTAGTCCAAGATTAAGGTATACCAACCTCATCCCGTTGAAGGAAAGAGGAAATAAGGAGATTGGATAACGCGCAGGATGCTGAGAGAAAATTATCATAGTGGACAAAGACAGAATGATGATCATTTTTTGTGTTTGTAAAATGCAATTATATGTAATAAAGTAAAATGGTGTTGCGAGGAGGTGTTAGAAGATTGCCCGAGGCTACCTTAGTAAAGAACTTCAAAGGCAAGTACCGGGGAAAACTTGAGGATTCATAGCCTTAAAACTTATCTATGTATAGATACGGTGCCAATAACTCTTTCACCGGAGGAACCTTTGCCAACCACTTCCGCTAGGAAATGTGAGTGTGTACAATACCGATCCAACAAACATCACAGCCCACACACCTGGTGGTCGAAGCACACATCTGTTGACAGGAAGCAGCACATCCACACTCTCCCAGGATCAGTCACACCTGTCACCGGAGGTATGTTAGTCCTTGCCTGCAGCTTGCTAGTACATAGTTGTTACATACTTGTATATACTTGTTCTTGTACATATGTACTATGTATGTACATACATAGTACATACTTGTTCTGAAGACGGTCGACTTGACACAACGAGGCATACCAAGGTGCCCAACAGGTAGATGTCTGTCTAGGGTAGTTGCATAAATGCAGATGTACCTAATGTATTAATTTAAAAAAAATTAAAAGGATTTTACTCTCACGTAGCTAGTTTTTTGACACAATGTACTCACCTTCATATAGTCTAGGGCAGCTGCACAAATGCAGATGTACCTAAATGTGTTATTAAAAAAAAGATAAAAAGTTTGTTTTTCAAGCACTTGAAAACTTCTCCTGTAAGATCGAGAGCAAAAACTTTACACTAACAACCTTACAAAAATAATGGGCTTAGAATCTCTTTTGTATGGATACCATGTCACATAAATATAACCCATGCTAATGATAGACATTACAGCCAAATTAGCATAAAACAGAGATGAAGTTGAATTAGACCTAAGTATCCCCATCTCTGCTGCTAAGACTATATTGGTCCAAACACTCAGGTCTCCTAGGAGAAAAATTATCCACTCCCAACGCCATGAAAGCACCAGTATAAAAATCTATGATTTATTTCGATCCGAAACTTATATTTATGGGCAGCACAAAACGTGGACCAGACTGTGCAACACAGTGGTTGCCAGGATCAGGTTGGGGTTACCGTTACCTGTGGCAGGTGGCTACAGGTGACGGTTTTCTCCCAATCCTGAGCACTCCAGGTGCAAACTCTGTGAGCAGGAACTGGGACATGATTTAATACACCCTACGTTATTGAATGCCAAGTCATTAGACCTTTCAGACCCTTCAGAAGATATATCAGGAATCAGTACAACCCCCACACAGTTATCAAGTCAGGTTGCAAGAGCTGACAGGCCGGTCGTGCAAGCACAGACAGTAAATACACCCCTCCCACCCCCCCCCACCCCACCAAACACACACACACACACCAGACATGATCGCCACATATAAAATCCTTTAGGGCATCGACAGAGTAGACAATGACGAGGTGCTTATCATGAGAAACAGCAGAACAGGAGGAATTAATGGAAACGAGAGGCTCACGACAGCCATACCCATGAAGGGAAACGAGAGGCTCACGACAGCCATACCCATGAATGGAAACGAGAGGCTCAAGACAGCCATACCCATGAAGGGAAACGAGAGGCTCACGACAGCCATACCCATGAAGGGAAACGAGAGGCTCACGACAGCCATACCCATGAAGGGAAACGAGAGGCTCACGACAGCCATACCCATGAAGGGAAACGAGAGGCTCACGACAGCCATACCCATGAAGGGAAACGAGAGGCTCACGACAGCCATACCCATGAAGGGAAACGAGAGGCTCACGACAGCCATACCCATGAAGGGAAACGAGAGGCTCACGACAGCCATACCCATGAAGGGAAACGAGAGGCTCACGACAGCCATACCCATGAAGGGAAACGAAGCACGTGGAATCAGTTTGAGGGAGGGAGGGAGTTATGAGGAGAAAGCGCCAAGCCATTACGATTAAATAGCACTTGAAAAGGGGTCAGAATAAAGATTTGGGATGGGACGGGGAGGGAAAGGAATGGTCCCCAACCACTTGACACGGTCGGGGGGATTGAACGTCGACCTGCATGAAGCGAATCCGTCGCTCTACCGTCCCTCTACAGACACACTCAATTCACACTCCGAACACAGTTTTGGAATTAGATTCGACGGCCAACAGAGGCACCGGGAGCCACTGCCTCCCACCACACACACACACACGGCTACATCCGGGTCACTACGCGGTATCACAGTAACAATAATAAAAAATAAAATAATCGGCAGCTGACGCTTGGTCAGCTGGGGGGCCTCGTAGCCTGGTGGATAGCGCGCAGGATTCGTAATTCTGTGGCGCGGGTTCGATTCCCGCACGAGGCAGAAACAAATGGGCAAAGTTTCTTTCACCCTAAATGCCCCTGTTACCTAGCAGTAAATAGGTACCTGGGAGTTAGTCAGCTGTCACGGGCTGCTTCCTGGGGGTGGAGGCCTGGTCGAGGACCGAACCGCGGGGACACTAAAAAGCCCCGAAATCATCTCAAGATAACTCAAGATAACTCAAGATAACTCTGGTCAAGCGCAGTTAGGTGAGCGCAGGTAGCTGAGTGCACATGTAGGTAAGCGCGCGCACTCGCTACTTGAGCGCAAAGAGCAGAAAACCCCTTGAGTTCAAGAGCGCAAGAACAGTAGACCTTTCTTCCACTCTCCCTGTTCAGTAGGATTAAGAGTTCAGTGGTTCTATCTTAGTCTAATGCCTCATTTCGGCTGGCCGGTGCTTGGTCAGACCATGCCAAGTTTTTATCAGCGAAGAAAATTACCTTTACTCGCCCGTGCGAGGATGGTATTGTACGGACAATACCTTCCCTGTACGGACAATACATTCGAGGTCTGGACAACGAATTCCTTGACTGGACAATACAAATCTTTGTCCGGTCAATACATTCTTAGTCCGTATAATTTTTAGTTTGTACAGGGCTGGTGGTGTAGTGTACCTCAGGGCTGGTAGTGTACCTCAGGGCTGGTGTAGTGTACCTCAGGGCTGGTGTAGTGTACCTCAGGGCTGGTGGTGTAGTGTACCTCAGGGCTGGTGGTGTAGTGTACCTCAGGGCTGGTATAGTGTACCTCAGGGCTGGTGTAGTGTACCTCAGGGCTGGTATAGTGTACCTCAGGGCTGGTGGTGTAGTGTACCTCAGGGCTGGTGTAGTGTACCTCAGGGCTGGTGGTGTAGTGTACCTCAGGGCTGGTGTAGTGTACCTCAGGGCTGGTGGTGTAGTGTACCTCAGGGCTGGTGTAGTGTACATCAGGGCTGGTGGTGTAGTGTACCTCAGGGCTGGTGGTGTAGTGTACCTCAGGGCTGGTGTAGTGTACCTCAGGGCTGGTGGTGTAGTGTACCTCAGGGCTGGTGGTGTAGTGTACCTCAGGGCTGGTGGTGTAGTGTACCTCAGGGCTGGTGTAGTGTACCTCAGGGCTGGTGTAGTGTACCTCAGGGCTGGTGGTGTAGTGTACCTCAGGGCTGGTGGTGTAGTGTACCTCAGGGCTGGTGTAGTGTACCTCAGGGCTGGTGGTGTAGTGTACCTCAGGGCTGGTGGTGTAGTGTACCTCAGGGCTGGTGGTGTAGTGTACCTCAGGGCTGGTGTAGTGTACCTCAGGGCTGGTGGTGTAGTGTACCTCAGGGCTGGTGGTGTAGTGTACCTCAGGGCTGGTATAGTGTACCTCAGGGCTGGTGGTGTAGTGTACCTCAGGGCTGGTGTAGTGTACCTCAGGGCTGGTGTAGTGTACCTCAGGGCTGGTGTAGTGTACCTCAGGGCTGGTGTAGTGTACCTCAGGGCTGGTGGTGTAGTGTACCTCAGGGCTGGTGGTGTAGTGTACCTCAGGGCTGGTGGTGTAGTGTACCTCAGGGCTGGTGGTGTAGTGTACCTCAGGGCTGGTGGTGTAGTGTACCTCAGCGCTGGTGGTGTAGTGTACCTCAGGGCTGGTGTAGTGTACCTCAGGGCTGGTGTAGTGTACCTCAGGGCTGGTGTAGTGTACCAAGGGGCAGTATCGCCTTACCGCTACAAATGGACCATACGACCTATTATAGGCCTATATAAATCTTAGAACGGCGTGGGTCATAATGAAAGCAAATACTGAATGTTGGGGAAATGGTTCCTATGACCACCCCTCTCTCTCTCTCTCTCTCTCTCTCTCTCTCTCTCTCTCTCTCTCTCTCTCTCTCTCTCTCTCTCTCTCTCTCTCTCTCTCTCTCTCTCTCTCTCTTTCTCTCTCTCTCTCTCTCTCTCTCTCTCTCTCTCTCTCTCTCTCTCTCTCTCTCTCTCTCTCTCTCTCTCTCTCTCTCTCTCTCTCTCTCTCTTTCCATCACCCCTCCCAATCCCCTCATTTACTCCCCCTCTCCCCTCACTTGCATTCCTCATCAGCTCTCAATCACCACTTACTCTCCCTCACCCACTCTTTCTCTCACCTCTCTCATCCACCCCTCACCAACTCTCCCTCACCTCTCTCACTTTTCTCCTCCTGGCCTCACAACAACTTGAGGACCAAACAAAGAGCCCAACAACACAACCATTATAAACTGTACAGTAATTATAACACCATAATTATATCATATCCTATCCGTCGACGACCGGGCCGCGGGGACACTAAGCCCCGGAAGCATCTCAAGGTAGCCTCAAGGTAGCCGCCTCAGGGATCCGCCAACATCTCTTGAAGAAAAAAGCGGAATTACCCATACTCTAAATATGCTAAATAGATATAAGTACTCGTAAAAGCTGATCACAAATACTTAACAACCATATACGCAATACATTCTTAAGCACATCATAATATACATGATACGGTCACTATACACACAAATCGATCACCATCTACTCGATTGACAGTCAATTTTTATTTACCCTTAAAAAAGCCTAGCCTAGGGAGTCTCCGTTTTATAAAACCACCAACATGCTATGTAGACATATTTCTATGAGGCGCTGCGCTATTTGGTCACACATATTAAAACTTAACATAACGTGACGTGTATATACATTTGGCCTGAAAACATTTAGATTAGTCTAGAGCACGATAGTGATGATTAGCGCAACGCTGCTGCCAACCCATAAGATTCCGTTCACTTCTTGAAGTATAACTTACCTAGCCTAGCTAGATTCCAAGTGGTTGCGCACCATTCCTTCCCCCCCGTCCCATCCCAAATCCTTATCCTGACCCCTTCCTAGTGCCATATAGTCGTAATGGCTTGACGCTTTACTTGATATTCGTCGTTAACTAGCTTAATCTAACTTTGAATTGCGCTAACCTAATATATTCCTAATTTATCGTATCCTAAGCGAGTAAGGTTGAATAGCGTGCATTAGTCTAGAAAAAACGATTTGGTGGTGAACGATCGATTTCGTATATACTCGTCCCAATTACTGTTAAATCCACATAGGTGGACGAGTGAACTTTGTCCAGATGTGAGGGTTACGAATTTTAGGAATTTTCGCTTGCCAGGGGGGGGGGAGCAGGCTAGGCTACCATGCGTGTACCGTTCGTGTAAGATGACGATCACTGTGCGCAGGTTTTGGAGACGTCCATCACCACATGTTGTTTTGAGACGCACGCAGAGTGTGATGTGTTTCCTTCAAAACAAAACAAAACCCCCAAAAAAGTGGTTGCGGTAGAAGGTCGTATCCCCCTTGCTCCGCGACGTGGTGGGTTGCCAACGCCACGTGCGGCCACGAAAATGATTGGCAAGGCTGCCTAATTTAAGACGCCAGCTGCAACACTTACACTCACTCACACACGTACACACTCACTCACACACGTACACTCACTCCGCCACAACTGTGGGTGTGGATGTGGGTGGGGGAGACGGGAAATTGTTGTTGCGGTGGTGGTGGCGACTGGTTCGGTGGTGGTGGTGGTGGTGACTGGTTCGGTGGCGGTGGTGGTGGTGGCATTTACCAATCAGTGGTTGGCTGTCAAAGTGACTACGAGGGAGTAAGAAGATCTTAACTCTTCAAGCCCCCGCCTACTGTAGCCTTGTTGTGCTCCATTGCGTGATAATTGAACTATGCTGACGTTCGAATTCTTTGTCGAGTCTTGTCTTTAGAGCGGTGGATGGATGGATGAAGGTGCTGCTATGTGTCATACATCATGTGTACCTCATACATCATGTGTACCTCATACATCATGTCATACATACATGGTTGTGTCATACATCATGGTATGATTAGCTTTATTAATTCTACTTATAATTGTCTTATCCTCATTTTGTGGTATATATATGATGTCGCAATAATATGTCTTACATTTAAAATGGTAAACTTTACTTTCTTTTTACAATTTATATTTTTACAATATTTTTTTTTACAATTTTACAATATATTTTAACAATATATCTCTAAAATGTAAGATTGATTTACACACCTGTACACCTGTTCAATCCAGCCAGTATGGGAATGATCTACCTTGAGGTTACCTTGAGGTGCTTCCGGGGCTTAGCGTCCCCGCGGGCCGGTCGTCGACCAGGCCTCCTGGTTGCTGGACTGATCAACCAGGCTATTAGACGCGGCTGCTCTATATAAGTTGTTCCCAATAAAGTTTTTGATCCTTATAATGACAATACCTTACGCGTTGTGTTGTTAGTGTGACTCTCTTATCTAATTCATGTACTGTAATTTTCATGTACACTTTCCCAAATTATAAAATGTGCTATCAATTATGAATGTAATTTTGATTTGATTCGATTTGATTTTCTTGGGGGGGAGTGGATGGCGGTCGATGGATCTCCATCCAGACGATGGTGGTTAAGGAAGGGGGAAGTTAAGGAAGGGGAGGCGATGATAGCACAAGGAAGAGGAGGGGGAAGTAGAGGGGGGCAAAATATACACGTTTACAATGTAAGTTAAATGGGTTGAAGCAGGTGGCCTCAGGAAAGGGGAGGGAGGAGAAGAGGACAGTAGAGCAGGCCTAAGAGAGGGGTAGAGGAAAGGAGGAATTGGGAAGGAGGGGAGGGACGTAGGGATGGAAACAGATCTGGGGAATATAAGCGAGGGAGCTGGATAGAAGGGGCAGGAAGCCGAAGAGAATGTAAGGAGGAAGAAAGATTAGGTAAGCTGGGGTTTGTTTCCAAATTAAATAGGAAAAGATATTCAACTCAAAAAAATCTTACCAGGTCGGCAGTTGCAGTTAGGAGAAACATATCACGCAAAATCCTGAACAGTTTCCAGGAAAAACTTCTTGGCAACTGAACTCCAAACGACAAAAGGTGCAATCCTTATCAGCCACCAAGACTGGTACAACCTTAGCATGGCCCCACAGCCTAAAACTCACCATAAGAAACAGACCTGCCTATTTCCTGGCAGAACTAAATGCCAAACATAGAGAAGAGGGGTGAGGCGGGGAGGGAGGGAGTGAGGGAGAGGGAGAGGGGTGCTGGATGAGGTAAGGGAGAGAGGGAGGGAGGGGTCAGGGCGGGGGGGGGGGGGAATGTTGGTGTGTTGAAGATGGGAAAGTTGCAAGTTTTCTTTCAGTGCGGTAAGGTTAGGCGAATGGTGTGAGGCTTATAATTGCGGAGTGGTGTGTGTGTGTGTGTGTGTGTGTGTGTGTGTGTGTGTGTGTACTCACCTAATTGTGCTTGCGGGGGTTGAGCTCTGGCTCTTTGGTCCCGCCTCTCAACCGTCAATCAACTGGTGTGTGTGTGTGTGTGTGTGTGTGTGTGTGTGTGTGTGTGTGTGTGTGTGTGTGTGTGTGTGTGTGTGTGTGTGTGTGTGTGTGTGTGTGTGTGTGTTGTGTATTGGCTCACCACGCGGCGCGCTGTGTACTGGCGCGTGTTGGTTAGTGTTCACATGTCTAATCCAAGTGGTGCACTTTGTGTGGTTCAGTCTAAGCGGCGCTCCACTAGGCGCGCTCTAGGGCTTACTCCACGCCAGCTGGCCCCCGCAAGGTCACTTTTTGTCTTAATCGAGGAGACACAAATAATGTTAACGTAGAAAAGTGCTAACACACACACACACACACACACACACACACACACACACACACACACACACACACACACACACACACACACACACACACACACACACACACACACACATTCACTTCCTGGGTTACGGATCCTCGCCGCTGAAAGCGCTAGGGGGTTCGTAGTCCTAAGGGCCCAGGGTTCGATTCCCGGCCGAGGCAGAAACATATGAGCAGCTTCTATCACCCTGGTGCACCTGTTCACCTAGCAGAAAATAGGTAACCTTGGAGTAAGACGGCTGCTTCCAGGGGATGTGTGTGTGTGTGTGCTTGTTTTACAAATATATGTAGTAGACATAATAGAGGAAAACATAGATTGGTTAGAAAGGCGGGGTCCAAGAGCTAATAGCTCGACTCTGCAGACACAAATAGTAAATACACACACACACACACACACACACACACACACACACACACACACACACACACACACACAATGTGACACAGACAGAGTGTGTGTGTGTGTGTGTGTGTGTGTGTGTGTGTGTGTGTGTGTGTGTGTGTGTGTGTGTGTGTGTGTGTGTGTGTGTGTGTGTGTGTGTGTGTGTGTGTGTGTATGTGTGTGTCACAAATCATACCGATTTTTTTGGAGTGAATATATTTTGTAATGTCTCTGAACCTTTTCTAGTTTTGATTATTTAAAGTGAGAGGTTCGATGCCTGGCTGCGTATATAAGAGTGGGTCTCGCGTACGTTATGTACAAGGCCCGAAAGACTACAAATATTGGCCAGTATGGTACATGCTGGATTGGGCTTGTTTACTCCTACGCTTTTTGCTCCTCTTCTGCTTTCCCTTCATTCTATACTAATGTACAGTACTGGTCTTTTCGCCCTTGTTCCTCGCCTCATAACGTTGCATTTGGCTGGGTTAATTTCTAAAAGCCATTTTTGAGGCCACTTCTGGTGTAAGTGATTTGTAGAGTATCTTCCTGTCCAGTGTGTAGTCACCTAATTGTACCTACAGAAACGAGCTGTTAGCTTTTGGAGCCTACCTGTGACTGTGAGGCTGTGACTCATACGTCAGGCTGCGAGCACCCGCGTCCAACAGCCTGGTTGATCAGCAACCAGGAGGCCTGGTCGACGACCGGGCCGCGGGGACGCTAAGCCCCGGAACCACCTCAAGGTAACCTCCAGGTACCTTTCCAAAAACTGGTTGTCTAATATAATGACTCTCAACCTATTTTCTCTATATCTACTACATCAACTACTGACCATCCCCCGAATGCAACCGACAACAGCTGTCTATAACTCCCAGGTACCTAATTTCCTCCTAGGTGAACAGAGACTTCAGGTGAAAGGAAATGGCTTCAGTGTGGACACGGGCGTGGTGTCAGCACGGGCGTGGCGCTGACTGAGTGCGCCATGGGCGTGGTGTGTGTGTGTGACTGTTGTGTGCGTGTGACAGAGACGCATGCGGGCGGCTGCGGCGGGAATGTCCGTCGCCCTGAGCTGCCGTCCTGACAAGATATATATCCACCCATTACGGCGGGGTGGGTGTTAGGGACACCCATGGATATTAGACAACTTGACAAAATTTATGGACGTCTTTGTCGACAACGTGACAGGAGCGCATGGGGCGCCACTCAGTGAGGATACCAACGGGCCCCGTGGTTGGGGGATCACCGGCGGAGTGGCTCTTATGCGCCCCTCCGGACCTCTGGCCGTTGGACTAGAGCGGCCGCTGCCCCCTGCACGGAGCATAATATTGGCATCAAAAGGGAGCGTTGTGGGATATAAACTCTTATACACACTGCGGGGCCACCTCCCCCTCTCCCCCCGGTAAATATCTGGTGTTCATGAGTGATTTGTGACCATGTCGAACAAAGAAATTTCCAGATGACCCCAAGCCATTAAAATGGGGAGGGGGCCTGGGTTCGGGGAAGGTCATATATCAGGGGCATCTTGTGGGGGGGCTGCCCTATCGCTGAACACGGCGCAATTATAGGGGGAAGGGGAGTCAGCCGCTACTACACGTGAATACACCCCCCTCTCCTCTCTCTCCTCTCCTCTCCCCACTCTCATCACACTCCCTTCCTAAGCTCCTTACTCTCCCTACACCAGTCTCTCACTGCTTGCTACCTCCCCTCACTTAGTATCATCACACCTCCTCACCACCATCATCCCTTAACTTCTTGGATTATCAATACCCGTTATTAGCTTCCCTATACTTCCTCCCTCACCCTACACCTACACCCTCATCCCTACTCTTCCTCCCTCACCCCTACTCTTCCTCCCTCACCCCTACTCTTCCCCCCTCACCCCTACTCTTCAGAATAATTCACACTGGCCACTATAAATATCTTCCATTACTGTCTTAACATCCACAATTTTCGCCGAAAAATCTCAGATCCTTTGAAGTAACTACTTTTGTTTTCTTTATTAAGTATCTACGAGACTTTCCTTATGGCTTCTCTGCCCACTCGCCTCTCTGACAGGCTACCTTACCTTGAGGTTACCTTGAGGTGCTTCCGGGGCTTAGCGTCCCCGCGGCCCGGTCGTCGACCAGGCCTCTTGGTTGCTGGACTGATCACCACTGAGTAGCGATGTTATTAATGAGGGGGGGGGGGGACAAGTATTGACCTTTCTTTGCTGCGGGGGATGGATGAAATGCGGGCTGGTTCGTGCGATGGATAGACCGCTGGTGGCAGTCACCGTCCGTCTATCCACGCCACGGATGGATGGCAGCGTCCGTCCAGCACGACGGAAAGTGCTTGATGCCCCGGAGCGGCATTGTGGGGAGGAGGGGGGGGGGGAGAAGGGAATTATCAGGAGAAAGCGCCAGGTCATTACGACTATATAGCACTGGGAAAGGGGGGTCAGGATAAGGATTTGGGATGGGACGGGGGAGAGAGAAGGAATGGTGCCCAACCACTTGGACGATCGGGGATTGAACGCCGGCCTGCATAACGCGAAGTTTAGTGCGCGGGGGGGGGAGGGAAAGAAGTTTAGTGTTTGTGACCAAGAGTGCAATGACGCACGTGGGCGGGGGGGTGGGGGGAGGGGGGGGGGAGTGCTCGTGGCAGAGCGCACGGGCGCACAGTGGGAGAGCGAATGCACTCGACAACGTGGATGGACTCACATGGCGGGCGGGAACCTGATGCACCAGCCTTACCTCACACACTGACCTGCAGGCTTGCACCACACGCCCCCCTCCACACCCCCCACACACACAAACACTGCGATAAACCGCCTACCACATCCCCCCTCCTCCCCCCCACCCCCACCCCCACACACACACACACACGCGCGCGCGTAGGAGGCGCAACAAAATAATTACTCAGCGGTTGCAATCCATCACATTCACAAATGCTTCAGTACTTTCATGAAGGAAGATTTGTAAGCGTCTAACGCACATTAGCAGAAATACAGTGTATATCGGTGGTGGTATGTGAGGCATGGGAGTAACGATTACCGCCGTGCTCACCCTATACTGCCTGGGGCCACATCTAGAGAGTTTTAAATCTATGGAATTGACACTTTCTAAATGAATGAGAGAGAGAGAGAGAGAGAGAGAGAGAGAGAGAGAGAGAGAGAGAGAGAGAGAGAGAGAGAGAGAGAGAGAGAGAGAGAGAGCGAGAGCGAGAGCGAGAGAGAGAGAGAGAGAGAGAGAGAGAGAGAGAGAGAGAGAGAGAGAGACAGACAGAGAGACAGAGAGAGAGAGAGAGAGAGAGAGAGGGAGAGAGAGAGAGAGAGAGAGAGGGAGA